>NW_024968234.1:10182-25870 GCF_019238085.1 Lagopus leucura
ATATAGGGGTACGTGCCCACACAGGCTCCATATAGGGGTACAGGTCCCACACAGGCTCCATATAGGGGTACAGGCCCACACAGGCTCCATATAGGGGTACAGGTCCCACACAGGCTCCACATAGGGGTACAGGTCCCATATAGGCTCCATATAGAGGTACAGGTCCCACACAGGCTCCATATAGAGGTACAGGTCCCATATAGGCTCCATATAGGGGTACAGGTCCACACAGGCTCTATACAGGGGTACAGGTCCCACGCAGGGGATACAGGCCCCATGAGAAGAGTAGGGGGCGCACTCAGGCCACATACGGACCCCACTCAGGTTTACAGGCCCTGCACAGAAACGCAGAGCCCACGAAGGCCGCACACACGGTAAGGCCCGGTGCAGGGCCACAGCCCCACGCACACAGCAGGACTCCTCCAGCACCCCATCCCATTCACCCCGCCGCCCCCCCCCCTCAACCCCTGCGCATGCGCCGTGCGGGCGGGGCGGGGCCGCGTCGCGCCGCCATTGGCCCGGCGCTGCCCGGCGGGGTGGCCGCGTGCGCCCCCGAAAGCGTTCCGGGCGGGAACGGGGGCGGCGCGGCGTTCCGGGCGGCGGCGGCGGCGGCGGCGGTACCACGCTCCCCTCCCCTTCTCCCCGGTCCCCTCCCCTCCCGCCCCTCCGGGAGCGCGGCCTCGGCGGCGGCGGAGCAGCGCTACGGAGCCGCTCGCAGGTAAACCCTGGCGCCGCGCTCGGGAAAGTTTTCTTCGCGGCCGGGCCGGGCTCGGCGGAGCGGCTCTGCGCGGCCGCCGTTGGGTCGGGGGGCCGTGGGGATCCCCCTGCTCCCAACGATCCCGGGCCCCGCGGTGCGGCCCGGTGCGGTGGAGGGCCGTGGGGGGGTCATCCCGGGCGGGGCCCGGCGCCGGAGCCGCTCCCCCCGGAGCCGTTAGCGACGATTCGGGCGTGAAGACCCAGCGCGCCGTCGCGCGAAGCCGGGACGGAGCGCCAGTGGGTGCGGGCGGTGCTGCGCCCGTCTCGTAGAACGGCGCTCTGTTGCCTTCCGCCGCTCTCGGCCGCACGGCCTCATCGCTCCCTGGAACCTGGAAACCCGCGCGGCTCCACGGTTCCGCCGTCTCCTGCGGCCGCTGCCGGCGTTGAGCTCCGCCGGGGTCGGAGGACGGAGAGTGGAAATAAATGGCCGTGGAACTCTCGGCTCCAGAGCTCGGGAGGAGAACCGCCTCCTGCCCCGTCACCGCAGGGCGCTGGTCGGCGAGGTTGAGTCCCGGCACCCGCAGGGATCCCGCGGTGATGGACGGGCGGTAACCGGGGGTGCCGTCAGCGTGGGCATGGATGGCACGGCGCGTCAACCTGGCACAGGGTGCGATTTTCAGCCTCGAATTGCAGGGCAGTTTGTGAATAACGGTGCTATCGTCAGCTTCGGGCGCAGAGCTGGAAAAGTCCAAACGTGGTGGCTGGAGTTGTTTGTGTCGGGTTGCTGACAGTGCTGGATTTCTTCTGTCCGAGCACAGCGTGAGTTCCCAGCTCTCAGCATGGCTGAGCTCGGTGCCGTTGGAGCTGCAGATTTGAGCTCGAGACGCCAGGCTTTGGGTGCCTGAAGCTGTGCTTTGGGCTCCAGGCACCAGGCTTTGGGCTCCAGGCACCAGGCCTTGAGCTCCTGAAGCTTTGGGCTCCCAGCACTGGGTTTCCGATGTCCTGTGCCTCACGTAGTGTTTGGCCCCCGCTGACCTCGGGAGAGCAGCAGGCCGTAGTGTGAAATGCTGATAGCACAGCTGCTTGGGATTTCATGCTTCTTAAGGAAAAGCTGTTAAAGCCCAATGCCTCACAGCACTAATTGTAAAGGCAAACTTCACAGGATCATAGAATGGCCTGGATTGAAAAGGACCTCAAAGATCATCTAGTTTCAACCCCCTGCCACAGGTAAAGGTTGCCAACCACCAGGCTGCCCAGAGCCACATCCAGCCTGGCCTTGGGGCAATAGTTGCGGCATGACAAAGCTGCTGTTCCAAAGGAGTGTGGGGACAGAGTTGAGGTGGTGACGTGAGACAGCGTGGTCTGAAGTTGTGAGTGGTGTGGGCCACCAGAAGTGATGCTTGATGTGTTTACCTGCACTTTTTTTTCCTGCTGAAAAAGGAAGCTGACAGTGGGAGCGTAGAGAGGAGATGGGGCAGGAGAGCTGATGGCCTTTATTCTGCTGCATTTGGCAGCTGAGAAACTTCCCAAAGCTGCTGGTGCCATATCTGCTGCTCGATGTGGCGCAGTGACGGCGCGATGTGACGTTGCCCAGCATGGGCAGGGAGCCTCCCTCCAACAAGTGCCTCGGCTCTGACCGTGCTGCAGACTGCAAGCCCCTCTTTTCAAGCGACTGATACTGACACAGAAAGGTTCACTGGAGAAGGAAGCAGCTGTGCCTGGTGTGCAGGGGTTCTGCCTGCCTGCAGCCCCTGGGAGCAAAGTGCTCGGCCCTGCGGAGCCTGGTTCTGGGCTGGAAATAGTCGTGGCCTGATTTCAGCAGGTGCATTTGTCTCAGGCTGGGTTTCCACGTGTTTGTTTTAGGTACGTGCCTCATGTTTGGCTGCCACGGGAGGGGAGCTGTGACGGGTCATCCTGCTGCTTGTGGGAGTGTGGCCCTGCTGCCGGGGCTCACTGCGCTGCCGTGTGTTTGGTGCTGAGCAGCTCCGTGTTGAGGCGCTGCTGTGGGCACTTGAAGTGTGAGCCCTTGCTTTGCTTTGGGGGCTGCTTGGAAATAGAAAGGCGGGGGTTGGAATTTAACCTGGAAAGTACAAACCTTCTTAAAAGAGGAATGGGTGCAGAGCAGTGCTGCGGAGGCAAAGGATCCGCTCTGTGTTGGAAGCTGACGTCCGCGTGGCTTTGAGGCTCCGTTCCCCTGCTGCACCTCTGTGTTCTGCAGCTCAAGCTTTAGAATCATTGGATGTTGAAATTAGTACAGCTGTATTTAGAGCAAAGGAAAGCAGGTGATTGTAACCCATGAAAATAGGGTAAAGCTCTCTCCTAAGAGAAGCTAAGCGTATGAAAACAGTTGTAACAGAGGTGTGTGAAGTGCAACTCTTGCTGAACTGCTGCTTTCCTCGCGCTCTGAATTTCTTCAGCAACAGCGTTTATTTCTTTTTTAAGAGAGCTTTTTCCCTCTGTTAGGCAGCCTGCTGTCCTGGAGCAGCACAGATTGTGCCACAGATCCGCAGTCCTGCAGGGGCTTCCAAGGCTCTGTCTTCATGACCCAGGGAATCTGGGTTCAGACGCGGCTGTGCAGAGCAGAAAGCGCAGTGCTGCACCCACCCCGACCTCAGTCTGCCCCTCACATCACCAGAACAAACATCTCTGTTAGTTTTGCCTTGCTTTCCATCTCGCTCTGTGCTTGGAGCACAGCCATGTGAGTAGCTTATTTTGCTGGTAGCTATTCTGATAAGGCTTAGCAGGTAAAGAGCAGGGCTTGGTCAGCACACGTTTGGGCTGCTTAAGACACCGAAGTCCTGCCTGGCTTGCCTTGGGTTGCATCATGAGCTTTCCCATGGGCAAGGCTTGCACCCAGGCTGCAGAGGGACGGGGCAGAGCGAGGCAAGCAGCCTGCATTGTGCGCTGCGTCGGAGCCGAGTGCTGCTCCGTGCAGCTTGGGGCAGGTTTTTGCTTAAGAGCTCCCAAAGTTCAGACCTAGCTTTGCTGCCTTGCTGCAGCCGTGGGGAACTTCTGCAGGAGCTTTGTAAAGCAGGGCAGGAACAGGGGGGTGATTCCTCCCTGGCAGCAGAGCAGCGGGTGCCTGGGTCTGGGCTTTGAGTTCTTTACCAGCATCGCTGGGTCTGCAGTGCATTTTGTTTATGAGCAAAAGCTTGAGATGGCTTTGGTGGATGTCTCAGATGTGTGGTGATGGCTTTGTTTCACGTGCGTTGCTTTAGAAGGAGACGAACCCTTCCAACCCCTGTGATTCTGTGAATTAGCACTCAGCTGGTTTTCACCCAGAGGAACCAAAGCACTTTGGAGGAGAAAATTGAAGCCCCTTAAAGTTGCCATCTTGAATCCCACGGTCCATCTTCCCTGCGCTGCGGGTTGAATCCATTTCCAGCAGAGCGTTTATTTGGTTAAGCGTGTTGGATTTATTTTTATTTTTATTTTTCCCATTGTGTTCTGAAGCAGACAAGTGACGAAGCAGACGTATGCTTAATTATTTTCCCTCGTTTCCTTTTTATTTCTTTCTGTGGTCTCTTTTAATTTGCCTGAGCTGCTCGGGGCAGGGAGCGGTCACGCAGTCCCTGCATCTGCCATGGAGGAGCAGGGCTCATCCCCCTCCCCGCTCAGCTTTTGGGAGCCGTGCCGAAACTCCTCGCAAACCAGGACCGCTGTTGCATCCTGAGTGGAGAACGCAGGGAGCTGCAGGCTGCTTTGCTTCCGTGCCTTTTCTCTGTTGTTTGCGTTGTTTTACGTCAGCTTTCGGTGGTAAATGTTTTACCCTTGGTGCTTTTGGAGGCACTGCAGACTTTGCCTTAGTGCTGGAAGCAGTGGTGTGTGTGCCGGGTCCGTGTGCTCCCTGGGATGTCAGCCTGGGAGCGCAGGGAAAGCGAACAGATGGGTGTCTGTCCCTTCAGCCCTCACGCAGATGATCAGATCCCTTTATTTTCCTCGCTGCCTGTCACAGCCTGGCTTTGGAAGGGTTCAGGTAGAGGCAGGTCGCGTTTTTGCACGTGTTGTTTCCCTGCCTGGAAGAGCAAAGGTCTGAGCCGGCGGTAGGTGCAGCCGTGCTGGCTGTGGTTTGGGAAGCATGGCTTTCACTCTCTGTTTCTATGGGTGTGGTGGCTGAGCGAGAAGTGCTGTTTGTGGATCGAGCTTATTATAGTTCCAAGCCGTGTGTGACTCACGGCGCAATCGCACCATCGCATCGCTGCCCTGGAAGCAGGGCTCTGCTCGGGCCCTGTGTGCGTCGGGCAGAGCGCAGCGCTGCCTTGCCGAGAAGCAAGGAGAAGCAGAGGAGCTACAGGTGAAGTGCTGAAGTCCTGAGTGTCGTGCAGAGCGCCTTGCGCGAGGCTTTGGCTGGTGCTGTTCCCTGCATTGAAACAGCAGGCTACACAAACCCATCGTGTGGATCTGCTGCTGCTTCCCAAAGGCCTCAGTGTGGTTCTGCTCTGCTCAGCCCCCCTTTCTCTCTGGTGCTCTGGAGCGCACAGCGCCTCGAAGGCTTCCTGCTGTCCGCGTGCAGCAGCGCATCGTGATGTCAGCGTGCCCCAACCTTAAGGAAACAATTCAGAAACGAGGCTGGGAAGCACCCACCCAACCCCCATTCGGTTTAAAATCAAAATATGTGCGCTGCAGAGGGAGCGTTCAAATGCACTTGTTGCTGACAGTCATCGTCGGTTGCTGCTGTCTTTTATGATGTTGATTTAAAAGTTTAAAAGCGAGAGGCAAAGTGAAGTGCATTTGCTTTTGACGCAAAAGGAAACATTTTCCTTGGGCTGGAACTGTGAAGTTTTCCTAATATAGTTTTGGTTGCTGTGCCCTGCCTCAACGAGCAGGAAATGCTCAAGTCCCGATGGAAGACACCTGGCTCTTGCTTTGCTTTGAGTTTGTCCCCACACGTTGGGCAGTGCCTGGTGTGGTGCTGGAGCTCTGGGTTCGGTTCTGTGCACTGCCGGGCTGTGGGTTTGTCGGTGTGCCAGCCCGTCTCTGGCACTGCTGCATTTCATTTCTTTTTTATTCAGTTTGCTTTTGTGCTGGAAGTGAAGATTTCGTGCCACGCTGCCGGTCTGGATAGGATTGGCCTTCAGAAAGCTGATTGCATAGGCGAGCTGAATTAGGAAGGCCCCCAAATGCTTGTGGTTCAGAAGGTTTTAGCTGCATGCCGTTGTGAGTTTGTTCCTCTCGTGTTTGCACATAACTGATAAGGCAGCTGGCACGCGCTGACCGGCGTGATTCGGTGCCAAGCAGAGCCATGGGAACGGCTCCTGCAAGCAGAGCGGGCTGCGTCACGGCGAGGTGACGAGGAGAATTAATCTGCGTTCGGGCTGTGGGCGTGAAGTCTGAGTTTGTTTGCAAGAAGAAAAGAGAAGAAAGAGAGATTTTCTCATGCAGGAGTCATCTCTGACATGAGCTAACGCCAAGGCTGCTGCCTTCCTAGCAGAGGACCACGCTGTGAAGTATGACGGTGTGTTCAGGCACGGCAGCAGAACAGGGGAGATGTTTCCAGCAGCAGGGAGCTCAGCCGTCCTTTCTGAGCAGGGCAACAAAAAGCGGTGAATCAGGCTGAAACCGTTTGGTGCAGCACCTCCGGGTTGGATGCCGGCGCTCGGAGCTCTGTCCCAAAATGCCCACGTGCAGCAGGAGGGTGCTGCCAGCTCGCTGACCCTTCCTCTTCTCTTGTTTTTGCTGATTTGAGCAACACTCGGTGCCTTTTACTTTTTAGAAGCATCTCAGATGGGGGCTAACGTATCAGGAACCTTTTAGCATTGTTTGGAGTCTACATTACTGAAGCCGAATACAAGAACTGTGTTACACCTTGGGTTGTTTGTTGATGTAAATCTTCAATTAAAAAAAAAAACACACACAAACCCCAAATAGTTGAAATTGGGTTAATGCACTTCTAAAAGATGCTCTTCAGAAATGTGTTTGACTAATCCTGTCGTGTTTAAACCCAGGCCCCTTCAGGAGCTCATCTGCACAGAGGAGCTTGGTGCCGCTGCTGCTCACCCTGCGTGCGTTGCTTGCAGCTCTGGGCAGCAGCTCAGCCCGCGGCTGCTTTGCTCCAGTGCCAGAGGTCCCCATTTCTGCACGTCTTCCTGGGAAGCAGCTGCTGTGAGCGCTCCTCCCCTGCTTCAGGCAAGGTCAATGGTGGCTGTTTAATCGGGGCTCGGTGAGCAGCCTGAGCTCTGATCCCTGTGGGTGAGGGGGTGCTCAGCCCCGAGCAGAGGACGGTGACTTCTGCAGCATGGGGAGCAGTGACAGCCACCAGCGACCAATGGTTCGGAGGGGCTCCAGACACACCTCACTGATGCACTGGGTTTATTGCCTCACGAACCCCTGCCTTATTTCACCACTGCGAGGAGAAATTACTGCAGACAGTGCTGAACGTGCGCGTTTCAACCCGAGGTGATGAGGTTGTGAGTGGCTTTTTGTAAGCTGTGACAGCAGGAGCCAGAGAGGCTCGTGGAGTGGTGGGCAGCCGTCGCAGCACGGCGTCGTCAGGCTGTTCCTAGATTGGAGCAGTGTGCTCTTTTGCAGGTGAATACGTGAAATCCCAACCAGAATCTTTCCTCCGAGCACGAGGTGGATGCGCTGTGGCTGTTTCTTGGGTTTCTTCCCCCTGAGGTGCCCAGGCTCCCATGTGCTGGCAGTGGGGCCGTGGAGCCCGTCCATAGGTGACTGAGCACTGCTGAGATGCCGGCTGTGAGTGCTCCCCGTGCCTCGTAACAGCGAGCCTTCGTTAAGCTGTTTATGGCTTTTGACAAGCATTAGCTAAGCGGTGTGACATTTCTGTCCATGGGAGACGTGTTGGAAGCTGGAGATACCCCTGTGTTAAGTGTGACCTCGTGCCAGGCTGCTCCAAAAATATGTGAAATCCTTGGCTGTGCTGACGTTGTCCTGTGCCCACATTTGTGCCCAGCAGCAGTGCGGGATGGTGGTGCTGTAGGAGCATCATCCTCAAAACCAATGAGACTTTAGGACAGCTTCCCTCCAGGTGAAGGATTCAGGCACACTCTGCGGCGTCGCTGGTCTGTCTTTGGATGCTGTCATCTCAGAGAGCTGCAGCACCTCTCCTATGAGGAAAGGTTGAGGGAACTGGGCTTGTTTAGCTTGAAGAGAAGGCTGTGGGGAGACCTCATGGTGGCCTTCCAGTACTTGAAGGGAGCGGATGAACAGGAGGGGGAATGGCTGTGTGTGAGGGTGGATGGTGATGGGACAAGGGGAATGGTGTAAAACTGAGACAGGGGAGGTTGAGGTTGGATGTAGGAGGAAGTTTTTCACACAGGTGGTGAGGCACTGTTACAGGCTGCCCAAGGAGGCTGTGGATGCCCCATCCCTGCAGGCATTCAAGGCTGTGGCTCTGGGCAGCCTGGTCTGCTGGTTGGAGACCTGCACACAGCAGGGGTTGGAACTGATGATCGTTGTGGTCCTTTTCAACCCAGGCCATTCTCTGAGTCAATGATTCTTTTGTGGCAGAAGTTCAGTATTTCTGGTTCCATCTCTAGGTGCTGTGCTGGAGGTGGGAGCAGCAACCTGAGCAGGTTGGCTGGAGTTCCTCTTGCAAATGTGCTGTTCCTAAAGAAAAAGGGAAGCTCAGGGAACGTGTGCCACGTGGGGTCCGTGTGAGCTGCCCAGAGCTGTTAGCTGAGTTCTTATCTTTATGGCCTTTGGAGAGAGACGGGGAGGTATGAATGCAGTGCGAAGGCTACGGGTGTTTGGAATGGGGGAGAGGTTGGCTGTCTGAAGCACTGATTCCAGTTTTATCTGGCAAATTCTGGAGAGAACTGCGTAACCCTGAGGTCTGAGAGTTGCCAGCAATCGCTTTGGACGTAGGTTTTTTAATTAGGAAGCACGAGGAGCACACGGCCCGGTGCCCCTCCGGTTTCACATAGCTCAGGGCTTCCATCACGGCACAAGAGGTGTTGAACTTGAGGAATTCGGAGCAGACGAGGACATTGTGGTCCCTAAAACGAGGAGTCACACACAGCTTCAAGAGGAGATCAGCGGTATGGGGCTCTGTCTGCATGTGCCTCACCGATGGCTCCTGCTGAGCTGCCGGAGCTGCTGCTGATGCAGGGGCGAGGTTTGGTTTCTTCTGGAGCTTTTTGGACCTTTCTGCCTTGTGGGACTCACGCCTTCTGCTTGTCCTTAAACGTCAGCTTTGTTGTGTGAGGCTTTGCTTTGGTGCTGTGCGTGCTCCTCTGGGGTTTCCTTCCCCAGAACCGGGGCTGGAGTCACTTGTTTGTCAGCGAAGGCAGGGGGCATCCCAGCAGAGCGCTTTGGGCTTGTGATGTGGAATAGTGATGGAAGAGCCATAAAAGCATGACGACAGCGTGTGATCAGGGTGGCTGAGATGAAAGCCCTCAGTGGATTTAGTGCTGGTGGAGGGCAGCTTCTCAGCAGGCTTGTAAGGTGAATAATCCTCATGTCGGGTGTTGCATCCAAGTGCTCGGCCTCCCACCAGCTCAGGTTTGCAGTGTGATTTGTGGAGATGGAAGCATGGAAGACAAAACGTAAAGGAAATTGAGCGTGAAGGAAAAGTGAAGGTAGCTCTGCAGCCTGCTGGATAGGAGCCTGTTTGCATAGCCTGGAGATTGGTGTCAGGGCACAGAGAAACAATGCTGTCAAATAAAAAACCGACACAGACTTCAGCAGCGAATTCATAACTTTTAGGTTGGCATCGCTGTGTTTGGGCACAGAATCCTGGGGGGCAGCTGGGGTCTGTGTCAGATGTGAGAGCAGCAGTGTGACAGTGACCCCGTGTCTCTGGTGCTCTAATACCCATGATCTTATCGTTAAAGGATAAGGAGATGACAGCATCGCAGAACGCCTCCAAGGGGGAGCGTGCTGGAAAGCAGCAGCAAAGCCACCCAGCAGAGGCAGTTGAGATAGCAGCTAGGAACCTGAGACAGAAGGCAGAAGAGTTCTGAAGTCAGCTGGGTTAGTCCCATGCAAGCAAGCGTTTCCATAGTTCAAGGTAGAGCTGAATGCGAGGAGAGCAAATAAAAATGCTGCATCCTTGTGCCTCCTGTCTGTGTGCAGGGGTTGCCCTGTTTCACAGTGCAGCTTCTGCCCGTGGAGCGGGGCTGTCGGTGGGCACGCACCCTGCTGCCCTGCCCGGATGGCTGCTGTGTGATCGTGTGCTGCTGCTCTGCTCCGCGTGCTCCCAGCAGTTCCGGGAGGTTTGACTGCCTGTGCGCAGTAACAGCGTGCAATTGTCCGTGCACAGCAGCGCTCCTCTTCAAACATCGATCTTTTCCCAGATTTCATTGTGAGTGAGGCGCTTTTCTTTCCCGGTGATCTGTTCAAGTCCTTCACGCGAATGTTCCAGGAAGGATACGAAGCCTCGTTGGTGTGAGGCCAGCCCTGAATGCGGGTCCTACCTATCTGGTAGGCCAGTCCTATCTGCTGGGTCCGCAGAGCCTTTGCATCCCCATCTCAGGGGGTGCTGCTACCAGCGGCCGTTTTGCAGAGCAGTGCAGTTCCGTGAAGCTCCGAGAGGCTCAGTGAGGTGAGGGAGACTCTTAGTTGGCGAGCCAGGTGCTGTTTTTTCTTGGATAAATGGTTGTAAATGTGAAAATCTGCCACTTCCCAGTGTGCTGCCAAGGTACCGCAGGCACGGAGCCTGTGGGCTGCGTGCAATAGGCCAGGGCTTTGCTCCCAGAAAGCTGTTTACAAAGCAATCACCCCAAGGTGCCTGCGTGACTGGCAGCTGTGATTGCTTTATCCCAGCTCAGATCCTGCCCTGTTTGGGCTGCACGGTGATGGCAGTGCCAAAAGCAGTGAGAAAGTTTCCTGCTTGTAGCCAAAAAGTGATTTGAAGGAGATGATAGGGCCTTATCACAGCAGGAGGATTGTTGGGAAGTGCTCCTGCCTGGTATTTAAACTGGATGGCTGTTTTGAAATTACAAAAAAACACGTTTTAATTTGGAGTCCATAGCAAAGCCTCGCTGCGCCCGGTCCGTGCCAGCCAGCCGTCAGCTCTCTGAGCACGGGGCTCCACGCTTTCTCCCCTCAGATAAAGATTTGTATTGGTTTGAAGAGCTTGGAGATGCATGCTCTCCACTCGTTGTTGTTGTTGTTGGTGGTTTTTAGCACGTCTGTAAATGCAATGAAGGAAAACACGCCAGCTTTCCTAAATCTTAAACTAGTGGCTCTCTGCTCTGCAGCCCAGTGATGAAATTAAATGAGGAAAAGCTGTTTGGGATGGGTGAGATCTGGCAATGCCTCAGGAAGGCGCAGAGGTGAGGGGCTGTAAGCTGGGAGGAAAACAGTGAATTTGGTAGCTGTGGTTTCTTCCCACGTACGCTTTGTCAGCATTTCTGAGCTCAGAGGCCTTATTCCATTCCTGAAAGGGGTGAGGAGGGGACCTACGAGGGGTGCAGACCCCTCCCCTGGCCACACATCAAACCCCTTCCCCACCTGCCGCAGGGCAGCGCCTGCCAAATTCCTCCCTTCCCTCCTGCAGTGTGCAGGGAATCGTTCTGGTTTGAGTCTTTGCAAATGAAGGCAATTTGGTTTTGGTCTTCACCAGCGGAAATGGGGAAATTTGGAAGCTCTGGGAGCGCTGTGGATGGCGGTGGGCGATGGGATGCTCCGAGTTCAGCTGCTGCTTTGCACGTAATGTTCAGCAGTGAGAACCTGGGGTGCACACAGCAGTGCTTTTGGTGGCGTTTTTGTCTGGAATGGTTTAAAATGTAAGTATTTTGAAAATAGCATTCCCTTGACACGTGCTGATTACAGGATATTTGAGGGATAGCTTAAAGAAATGAGCTCTTAACGCCCTGCTGCGTGGTTTTCTGCACTGTTTCGAACCTGTAACAAAGCTGTGTGTTAAAACTATGATAAACAGCATGCAGATGGACCTCAAGAACCTGGAAGAGGTGGAGTGTGCCTTGGCTGGGGGATTCCAGTCCCTCCTGCTCCAGCACTATCTGTATTTCCCGTATTGGATTGGAGGGTTTTCCTTGCTCCTTCCTTTGCTCGAGCCAGGATGGGCTGCGTGCTGCTCGTGTTGGCTGGAGCGGCTCCTCAGCTGTGCCTTCACCCACCTTTGGGGAGTTTGCCCGTGTCCAGATGTGGCTCTGATGGGGAAATGAGTGATTTCCAAAACGTTTGTGCCATTCTGGTTGGGTGCCAGAGGAAAAGCGGGGCCTGGGGGGCCGGGAGGACGTCTGTGTGCTGGGGGTGCGTTGGGCCAGTGGAGAGCTGGGGTTGTGAGTGGTGATTAAAGCATGAGTGGCTTTAATTTGTGTAATTCCCACCTGTGTGTCCTGCAAAGGTCTGTCAGCGTGGCAGAGATCATACAGAAAAGCTCACTTAGGGATTCTGTGCAGCACTGGAAGCTGTCTATTTTAACAGGGTCATAAATGCCTCTCTGTGTTCTCCTGGGGGATTTTGGTGTGCTGACACCTGAAACACTTTAGTTTTTGTGGGGCAATGTGTGGTTCTGTAACGCTTGTGGTTGCAGATCTCTTTGGGTTTCATTTCCTACCTGGTGCAGTGGGAAGGATGAGCGCAGTGAATTTCCCATCCTTACAGCAGGCTTTGAAGCAGCGGGAAGAGGAAGAGGAGGAAAAGCAGGCGGCACGCAGCGCTGCGCTCCCTGTGCAGCCACGTCTCCTCAGGGCTGCTCCTGCCCAGGGCCAGGGCGATGCCAAAAGCTTGCAGAAGGGAGGCAACTGGCTGTAAAGAAAGCAATCCGTAACAGTCAGCACAGGGGGAGAGGGCGCTTCTCTGGATGAACCCTCGCAGCAAATCTCCGGCAGTTCATTGCCGTGTCGCTGGACCTGCAGTTTTCCATCTGCGTTTTGCTTTGCGCTGTCGAGATGCTGACATATTTGTGCGTGAGGGAGTTTGCTAAGGAGCTGCAAATGCCACGAGTCAGCAGGCGTGGGCTGTGCCGCTGCTCTTTTCTTCTGCCTTCCGAAAGGCCTCTTTCTTTTAAGTGCTGAACCCACCAGAAGGAAGTTCCCTTCTGCTCCGGTGATGCTGAGTTTTCACCAAGCCCCACTCGCTGCTGCCGTCGTTCTCCCCAGCGTTTGGGGGCTCCTCCATCGTTGGTACAGCAAAGCTCCGTGTCAGAATGCGCTTGGCTTTAGGATCGCCTTCGGGTGCCAATAGCCCCGAGATTGCCCTGCTGTTAAATAACATGCAGTAGCTTTTCTGTGTGTGTGCAGTTAATAAGAATATGATTAGAGAGCGTGGAAGATAATAAGGATGGCATTTAACCAACAAAGCCAGGAAATTCCAGACTGCAGCTCGCGTGTTTCGCTTGTTGTGCCTGGGGTTTTGTTTTGTGAGGGTGTTTTGCCCACCTTTAGGAATACTCCAGAAAAGAGTTGTTCCTACGGCGCTGGGGAAGCGGATCAGATCGATTCCCTGTAACGCTGAGGTTTCCTCTCCTCTCCATGCGGTGACAGCTCTGTCCACCCACCTTACACACCTTTTCCCCTCTTATTCACGTGCCAATTTTCAGCTTAGGAGGAGTTTTCCAGCAGGTTGCGTTAGCTGAGAATTGGTGTTTTTTCTTTTTCTTTTATAACCTTTTAACTGCAAAAGGCCACAGAGCCTTTGCTGGGTCCAAGCCGCTGTGGAGCTGCTCTCTGTTTCTGCCCTGAGGAATGCAGTAAATCAGGATTTGAATGCACAGCAAGAGCACACACCTACGTGTGGCTTTCTGAATCTTCAGCCCTGTTAAAAGGGAAGGTTTACATAAAGCATCTTTGCACTGGTCAGTTTTGTTCCCTTCTGGGAAGACCGGCTGTTGGAGGGGTTTGGTGTGTTGGCTTTGGAGGCTTTTACGAAGACTTGGGTGATTTTTAAGGGCAGGGCGATCTCTCAGGGAACACAGCGGGGCTGCCAAGCTGGTTTGCATTTCCCTCAAACTGAATCACACCATTGCTGCCTTTGCAAGGTGGAGCTGAAGGCTCTTCAGGCTGCACAGAGTGAACAAGGCTTTAGCAAAGGGCATTGGTGCTGGTTAAAGTCAAGTGCAGAGAGCTTCCTCTTCCTGGAGAGCTGCAGTGGTGCCGTTCTGTTCCTTTGAAAGGAGTTTACTTTATTTGCCTGAAGAGGCTTTTTGTTTCGTTTTGCATGGGCAACATCTCCTAATTACAGCGTTTTGCTCCGGGAAGGGCTGCAGCGCTCTGTGCAGGTGGGCAAGAGAGGAGCTTTCTGTTTTCTGCTCCCAAACAAACTCATTTCTTCTCCTAGCTCTTTGCCTGTGATTTTGCAACGAGGAGCTGCCCTGAGACGCTTTGAGATGAGAATTTTCTCCCCGAAGCCGCTGAGCCTTTGGCACACCTGGACCTGCAGCATCGTCCGGCTGGCTGTGGGGGCAGCGCAGCTCCTGGCTTTACTCACAGTTATTGATCCATTAACCAGCAGGCCTGGAGCACAATTAGCTGTGTGCCAAACGAAGGCTTTCCCCCCTCAGGGGCGCCTGCCATCGGATAGTTCCCAGCCAGCCCCAAGCTGCCTCTGCAGGCCAATTATTTTATCGTCTGTAATGCGAGCCACGCGTGCTGTTGGTCTCATTTCCAGATTGAGGCCGAGGTGCTGATCCGGGCGCTGCCGACCCCAGCTGCCAGGAGGGATCCATGAGCAGACAACCTTGGATATGGACATCGTCCTGTCGGATTTTGTTCGCTCGACAGGGGCAGAGCCAGGACTGGCCAGAGACCTGCTGGAAGGTACGTACGGCCGGGGACGGGACTGGGAGGAGGCTGGTGTGGTCTGAGCGTGGAAAGGGCTTGCAAGAAGGGTGGGGAGGACCTGCGAGGATGGAAGTTGGTGTCCAGCTGGTGTCATCAGCAGCGGTGCTGGTGAAATTCTGCCCTGGTTTCTTGTTACACGGCCATCAGGTAATGAATTTCAAGTGTTTGGAAGGAGAACGCGTTGAACAGGAGCGCAGCACTGCTTCATTCAGCTTCTGTTCCCGCATGTTGTTCGCTGCCAGCAGTGTAGTAAAACTTTGGGGTTTTTCTTGTCAGCATTGCTATCGCTGCTAGCGAGCGCTCTGAAGGCCGCCTGTGTTTTCAAAGGGGGTAATTATACAGGCAGAGCTGCGCTTTTACTGGTATATCTTGTTCTGCTTGTGAAGGTGGTGTGATTATACCAGTATAAATTGCTGTTTTGCTGGTATCTGGCCATCCGTGCTGCGTGCTGCTGAGCCGCTGACCTCTCCTGGCAGCAGCCCCTGCAGCTGGCTTGCACAGAAGTGCACCCAGGGCTCATCATGGGGCGCTTGCTGTCAGCAGGCCCAGTCTGTCGGGTGCCAGGAGGCACTGAGCGCTCAGGAACGGAAGCCTCAAAATGCTGCATCATCTGCGTGCAGCCTCGACGCGCCGTGCTGGCGGCTCTCCAGCGCTCTGCCTGCTGAAAGGTGTGTTTGTTTGCCCTAAAGCGTAGCACAACATTGACATTTTTCTCAAAAACTGCCGAAGATGGGCGACTTGCTCCTTAATGACCGTGTTTAGTTTCAAGGCTGTAGATAATTGGTTTTTCACCTTCTGCTTGTAGCTATGGGCAGAGGCAAGGAGAGGCCGCCAGGTCTGAATTTTTGGGCTGTAAGCTTTCTTGCAAGCAGTGCCTTTGGGTTTGTGTTGACACGAGGACGGTGACTAAATGTTGGCCTGTGCTAAATGCTGGAGGACAGAAATGCTGCATGTGAAGCAGAGGAAGCTGCACTTGGCAGTTGGTCCATACTTAACCAAAATGCAATTATATGATTCAAGACCATGCTTGCTGCGATACTTGAGCTGTATCATCACCCTCTTAACCTTGGAGTAAAGGTAATGCTGCGAGTTTGGCTTTGCTTCAGACGGAGCCTTGGTTCCTCCTTCTTCCAGAGGCTCAAGTGAGGCACGGCTGTGAGATGGGAGAGGCGCTGAGGGCAGGGCGTGTGGGGGGTGGCTCGTGGCCCGCGGCCCCCTCCATCGTGGCAGCCTGCGGCCCCCTCCATCGTGGCGGCCTGCAGCCCCCTCCATCGTGGCAGCCT
>NW_024968234.1:25880-46338 GCF_019238085.1 Lagopus leucura
GCCTGCAGCCCCCTCCATCGTGGCGGCCTGCGGCCCCCTCCATCGTGGCGGCCTGCGGCCCCCTCCATCGTGGCAGCCTGCAGCCCCCTCCATCGTGGCAGCCTGCGGCCCCCTCCATCGTGGCAGCCTGCAGCCCCCTCCATCGTGGCGGCCTGCGGCCCCGGCTCGTGGCAGACCGTGGCGCCCTTCACTGTGACAACCTGCGGCCCTTTTGCTCGCAGCACTCGTGGCATCTCACAGCCCGCTCGTGGCGAAGAGCAGAAGTCTGGAGGGCTGTGGGTTTTGCGGTGCGTCGTTGCTCTGGTTGTAGGTTCCTTGGTTTCACGTCGGGATTCGAACGCTGTCTTTCAAAACCCGTATTTCTGGTTGTGACAGAAAAGGTGAATGCAGGTATTCCTCCAATTTTTGTGCCTCTCGCCCCGGCACATGAGTTGATTTATTTTGACAACAGCAGTTTTACCTCGTTTTCATACCACGTTGCCAAGTCGCTGGGTTTTTTCCCACAGCCTCTGTGCAGCTGACATCTCCACAAGTGGAAACGGGGGAAGGCAGAGCTTTTCCATCGTCTGCATGCAGACCCTCCGAAGGGTTTTCATTTCTGAAGCAGCTGCTGGTAAATACAGCTGTGCTGGGTCAGTATTAGAGCAACCTCCTGTTGCTTTTGCCTTGCAGCAGGTGATGATGAGCCAGCAGCTCCAATGTTAATCAGGTGCATCATTCTCATTCTTGGATTCTTCTTGGCTCATTTAAAGAGTGAAACAGGAAAAAAAAACCTCAAAAGGTGAACCTTAAAATAACTTTCCGCTTGGAGTCAGTCGTTAAACACTGCAAATTACATCTCTCAGAAGAATTTGAATACTTGAAAAGCATATTTCCGTTTGGGAATTAGACATAATGCTTCTTGTATTATCCACGAGCTATCATATAAACCAATTGGCAGTTTATACATCTTTCCTGTAGTGGAGTTGCTATATATAAAGTTGGCTTTCTTTCCACGGTGTCTGCTAACTTGCTAATTTAAGAGCTTAGACTCACAGTGTTCATAAAAATCACTATTTTCTCTAATGGAAGCCATATGGTAGACTCCTTTTTTGCTATATATTAAAGCCTGTGGAAGACAGTGGCTTCTAAAAGGTCAATTTATTGCATACTGCAGGACTTCAGTGTATTAACATGTACTCTTTCAGCCTGCTGGGTCGTGTTAGCAGCAAGGGGAATTGCGTTAAGGATTCCCCCAACTCTTAGTTAAATCTGTTTTGATGAATAATTGATCTGGCTGGTAATGGCTGCAGCCTGCTGGAAAGTGATGGAGCTGCTGCCCAGGCAGGTTGGCGTTTTCCTTGCTTTTCTATTTTGGGTGTCAGCTCAGAAAGAGTCAAGCCTCTTAAAAACCACGCGCAGAGCCTGAAAAAAGTGTTGTTAGAAGCCACCAGCTTTAAAAGTCCCGCTTCACCGTTGGTGTTTTTGTGTTTTTCAGTGGAGTGTTGTGCAGTAAGGTGAGGGATGAGAGCTGCAGGCTGTTGAACTTTGTCAGCCAAGAAGTGCTGTGTGCATCACAATGGATTATCTTCACAGCACTGGGGAGGCTCAGAAAACAAAGCTCTGGCTCTGACCTGAAGCGCTTGGCTTGCCTACATGCTGGTGGACATAACACAGCCTGACCTTCCATTTCCCTTTCCGAAGGGCAAAATGCTGTTTGTTTGTCTTCAGTCCCACGCTCCGTGTTCAGCGTGTGCGCTGTTATGGTGACCCTGCCCTTCGTTTTACAGCCAGAAATGCAGTTCTGGTTTTGGGAGCTTTGGGGAGGTTGTGCATCTGCAGCAAACAGGAGCAGCAGCTCCCTCTCAGCCCTCTGCCTGTCTGCTGTGTGCTCAGGAGTGTGCGAGTTTGTGACCACAGGCAGCAAGCCTGATGTGCTGGGTGCTTCATTTCATGGGAACGTTTCTTCGAATCCAAATCCTGGGCAGGAACGTAGCTCCAAATGTCGTGGGCAGATAGCCTAGCGTTACTTTCCAGGTGGGTGTCGTGGGAGCTGACTTGACATTTCTCTTGTATGATGGTGACCGCTTTCGATGCCTTCTAATCCAGGTAAAAACTGGGATCTGAGCGCAGCACTGAGTGACTTTGAGCAGCTACGGCAGGTGCACGCAGGGAATTTGCCACACTCCTTCAACGAGGGCCGCAGCTACAAACCCCCAGAGAAGGAGGCAGCCCGGCCCGGGCGACCACCGCTGCAGCGGCAGGATGACATTGTGCAGGGTAAGAGCCGTCAGCCACGTCAGTGGAGCAGTTGGAGGATTGTAGAGCTGCTCAGGTTGGAAAAAGATCGTAAAAAGACCTTAAAGATCAGCAAGTCCCTCTGCAGCCTAACCGTACTACCCTAACGCTAACAACCCTCTGCTAAATTGTGTCCCTGAGCAGCACATCCAAAGGCTTTTAGACACATCCAGGGATGGTGACTCAACCACCTCCCTGGGGAGCCTGTTCAAGTGCTTAACGACCTTTTCTGTATAGAAGTCTTTCCTGATATCTGATCTAAACTTACCCTGGTGCAACTTGAGGCCATTTCCCCTCATCCTGTCACCAGTGAGAAGAGACCAGCCCTGCTGTGCTGCAGTCACCTGTCAGGGATGGGCAGGGAACAATAAGGTCTCCCTTCAGTCTCCTCTTCCCCTGCCCAAACAGCCCCAGCTCCTTCGGTCTCTCCTCATAGGGCACGTTCTCCAAGCTCTTCCCCAAGCCTTGCTGCCCTTCTCTGGACCTTTCTGTACTGAGGTGCCCAAACCTGAACACAGAACTGGAGGTGAGGCCTCAGCAGAGCTGAGTACAGGGCAGGATGACTTCCCTATGTCTGAGTTGGAGGTGTGTTGGAGCAATTCAGCTTTCCAAAAAGCGCAAACTGAAGGCAGCGATTTTAGTAATGGCTTTGGTGAGGTTTGCTGCTTCTGCACCATTCGAGTGGTGTTTCGTTTTCCTTCCCCTCCCAGAAAAGCGCCTGTCTCGAGGCATTTCCCACGCCAGCTCCACCATTGTCTCCCTGGCCCGCTCCCACGTCTCCAGCAACGGCAGCAGTGAGCACCTGCTGGAGATGCCCATCTCCACCTTCCAGCTGCCCGACCTCACGGTGTACACAGAGGAGTTCCGCAGCTTCATCGAGCGAGACCTCATCGAGCAGTCAATGCTGGTGGCACTGGAGCAGGCTGGTAAGCAATTTACGCTCCCAAATTATTTCTTTTCCGTGCCAGTGCTGCACGGTGGTGGCAGTTCGCAGCGGCGCCGACTGGAACATGCTGGCATGTGTGCTGCGGGCTGCAAAGAACTGAGAGCAGGGATGTGTATCTGTGATAGATTTTATTTCGTCCCTTTTTGTAGCGTGGTGCAAGGGTTGAGCAAGATTCTGCTTCACTTTGCCTGCAGACACAGAATGCAAATTGTGTGTGTTGTCATCGCTCATGAATGGTGACACTGACAAAAACACCAAGTTGCATTATCTCACCACCTAAACCTCCCCATGCCCCATGCTGTCCCATCAGCCCTACTGCGAGAAGGGGGGGGGAAAGAAATGACTGCATAATGCAAAGAGCAGCGAATCATCTGGCCGGATATTAGAAGTGATTACAAATGTTTTAGGTGGATGATGCGTTTTATGTGCTTGCTAATTCAGTGCAGGAAAACTCGTCTGCTGGCTTTGTGTGTGCCTGGAGAGGAACCACGTCGTGAGCACGGACGGATTTGTTTTCCAACGTGCTGTTTTCCTCCTGAATAGTTGCTAGGTGATCTGTAAATAAGATTGGGCTGGTGAATGAATGGGACCTCCATGCTGGCAGGGAGGAGCCTCGTCCCTGTTACAGGGTGGTGCGTGGCTGGGGCAGGGTGAGGGCACCGGGCAGGAGCTCAGAAGCCTTTACATCTTCTGTCGCAGTGCACATACCTACAGAACTCCTATTCCTTCAGAGGGAACGTAGATTCTTAATCTCAAATTTTAGCCCTGTCCTGCTCAGGTGTTCCTGTAATAAATATTCTCATGTTTTGGAAATGAACACTTGATCCAAGCGATCTTGTTACGGCAGCATTGCTGTTTGTGCGTGGTGAACCTGGTGCAAATTGAAGCACTCTTATCTGCATCTCAGCAGAGTTCAGGCTGGGTATTGGATTGCTGCATTTTTGGCACAAACTCTGGCCAACAGCTATGGGATGTTTAGATCTGGTTTTCAGCACGGTTCCCTAAAACCGTAACCGCTGTGAATCCCTTCAGTGTACACATAACGCATCCAGCAGGTCCCTCTGTGACCTTGGTGGAAGAGGAGTGAGCTGTTGGCAGAGCAGGCAGCCCACCCTCAGGGGGAGCTGCGGCAGCCCCTCGGCTGTGCTCCTCTATGGGAGAGCTGGGGTGCTTCCCACAGGTAATGTTCAGTAATTGACTTTTACAAAGCGCCCTTTGAGGGCAAAATGAACCTGCATTAGAGGTGTGGGTTTGTCATAAATGGGTGTTTATCTTTAATAAAGGGCTGCACTGCGTATATGGGATGCTCCAAGCGTGATTTGAAGCAGGGTGTTGAGCACGGTGCTGTGATCTACGCTGATATCCCTTCTTAATTTAGTGTGTGCTGTCCTATGAGAATTAAGCAAATATTTTACAGACCAATAAACGTTAAGATACTCTTCTCATTCTATCCAGGGATCCCTTTACACCGCTGTGGCAGAGTAAGCGTGCTTAAAGTGGCTGTAAATTGTAATGACATCCTCTTGGAAAGCTTTTAATATGCTCAGAGCTCTGGAAAGGCCTTGGTGGAGCTGCGAATTTGGCCCTTGCCGCAACCTTGGGGTTCTTTGTTGCAAGCCTAAATGGCTTAGGCCTTGTCCTGTGTTCTGCAGATGCAGGGTGCTTTTCTTGTTCTGCACGCAGAGCAGCAGCGGGCAGCGCCTTGCCTGAGGCCATCTGTAAAGTCAGGAAGAGTGGAAAGAAACCCTAGGCTTGATTGCTGTGCCTTTGCTCTGAGGTCAGTGAAATGATGCCAAGCCCTTTTCCAAAAGTCCCCCCAGCGTGTTGGCAAGGAAACTTCTGCTTCTTTCTCCAGGCTGGCGCTGCAGTAAGCATCTGTAGGTGGACTGTTTAAAAACTGCTGAGTTAAGGATTCAGCCTCTCTTCCCTCAACGCTGGTGAACAAGTTCCTTGTTCCTGGAACGTAAGCATCCCGCGTCTCAAAGCAGGCAATCAAAGAAACCTGCACCCTTCCGTCCCTGCCTCAACCATGCATCACCCGGCTCCTGAAGCTTTTCAGCTGGGTTCAGCTCGTGCCTGACCAGAGGCACGTGTGCGCACGTACTCCCCGCTCTTACGCACTGGCATCTGACCTGCAAAGCTTCTGCAGATATTTCAGCCTCTCAGTCATTGGCCGCACTGATTTTTCTCAAGAGAATCACCGCATCACAGAATTGTAGGGGTTGGAGGGGAGCTGCAGAGCTCATCGAGTCCAACCCCCTGCCAAAGCAGTTCCCTACAGCAGTCGCACAGGTCGGCATCCAGGCAGGTCTTGAACATCTCCAGAGAAGGAGACTCCCCCACCTCCCTGCAGCCTGTTCCAGTGCTCCGTCACCTCACTGTACAGAAGTTCCTTCGCACATTGCTGCACAACTTCCTATGCTGCATTTCTGGCCGTTTCCCCTCCTCCTGTCTCCACTCACCACTGAAAAGAGTCCGGCCTCGCCGTTCTGCCCCCCACACCTCAGATATTGACAGACCTGGATCAGCTCCCCTCTCAGTCTCCTTTTCTCCAGGCTGAACAGACCCAGTTCACTCAGCCTTTCCTCATAGCAGAGATGCTCCAGGCCCCTCACCAAGAGGAGAGAGGTGAGCTCACGGCTGGGCCCACCTTGCTGCATCACCAACAGGTGAGGCTCCTGCTGGACCAGTGCTCGTGCAGAACCTCGTGGCTGGGATTCCTTTGGCCCCTCTGCTGTCGACCTCAGCACTGAGAGTGGGAATCTGAGCCTCGGCTCTGGGGGAAGCGTGCCCAACAGCCAGCCTTAGAGCTTGTGCTGCCATGCTCTGCAGCATTCCTGCAGGTGGAAACGGCAGCAGGGTTAGCTGTGACGTGTGGTTCTTGGCCTTCATGATGGTGGAAGATACGTTCTGGTCAGGGAGAAAGCTACAGGTGTGTGAGTGCATCTCAATGAACTCTTGTTGCCAGATCCTGAAATGGGAGAGTTTTCTGCAAGCTTTTGTCAAAGAGAGGGGCTCTGAACTGGATGAGGGAGCCTGCGGACAAATTATCTAGTTTTAGATAGGATCAATGAGCTTGCCACATTTTCTTGCTGCTTTCTCCTTTTTTGGTCTCTGATAACCCAGTTCCAGGAGGTGATCCCACTCCTTCTCCACCCGGTGATTCAGCAAGGGGAGAAAAATGTGTTCTGCAGCAGCTGCTCAAGCACAGAGGTGGGTGTTAGCGCTGGATCGCATCAGCCTGAGGAGCCAGAGAACAAATCATCCCCAGGAACGCGGGGAGGGCGGCCCTCATTCCGCACGGAGTCCCTGGTAGCCTCAGGGAAGCCATTTGATTTCAGTGAGTCAGTGCTGGGCTTTGGGCGAGGAGCAGCGCTGTCTTCATTCCTTCCTATTTGTGTGACCTATTTAGAGGTTCCTGTTAGAGGAAAGCTGCGTTTCACAAAATGTGTGTGAGTTTGGACGCAGGTTCCTGAGCTCTTTTGGAACAAACAAATGCTTTTGCCGTGCAGAAAAACATCCTGAAAGCAGCTGTGTGGTGGAACTGGGTCCATAAGAGCGGTGCTGCTGGTGGCTGCTGCAAAGGGAAGCCCCTGACGCTGTGGACTGCTTCAGCTGTGCAAAAGAGCTGTCGCTGACCTCTTAGGTTTTGGAGCAGCATCAGCTCATAATGGAGCTTTTCCTGCCAGCCAGCAGGGAGAGAAACAAGCTGAAAAGCACAAGAAGAAGTGAGAGGTAGCCAGGAGCCCGAAATGCTGCGATGAGCCAGCAGTGAGCCAGCAACAGCGAAGCTTTTGGTGCGCGTGTCAGTTTGTCCTGCCAGTCACACGCACGTTTCTCTCACTGCTGCTGAAGTGCTGATGGCAGGAAGATCCATTGTGCTCCTGAATCCAATTATTTTTCCCTTCTGCTGGCATGCAGAGCTTCCAGGAGTTGCTGCTAATAACTGTGCGTGGAGAAAGATGTTGTTTTAAATACTTCTAGGGGGCCTCTTGGCCCTTTACTGCCTTACCACAAGCAAAATATTGAGAAAGTTTGGGGAATGCGGCTCCTTCGGAGGGAGTGAAGCGGCGATGACCTCTTGCATAACTCAGAGCGTGTGGAAGTCTGGACAAATTACTCTGCGTGCCTCGCCGTGGATGTGCAGCACGTCGTGACTGCGTGCCGCAAAGAGGAGAGCCTGCTGAAGGTGTGTGTGTGTGTCTGGGCCTGGCTGTGCTCTCTGGGAGTCTGCACAACTCCGGAGTGCTGAGCAGAGGTGCAGCAAACACGCTGGGAAGACAAATCTCACAAACCCAGTGGCTGCTTCCAGGCACAGAGCAGCAACGTTCCCAGGGAAACACACGAAGGCAATAAAGATCTCAGTGCTGACTGCGGTAGCGTTCTGATTTTGTTCAGCTTTTGTTAGATGCCGTTTTGCTTCTCGCTCTGCTCTTCTGGCTCCGCTCCATTTGGCGAAGGTTTGCGACGTTGCCGTGCCAGAAGCAATATTGAGTGCAGATCAGCCCCTGTTCCAAGCAGAGCTATTGTCTCCGCAGCTCCAGCAGGTTCCTTTCCCGATGCTGAGAAGAGCAATCGGCAGCATCGCATCCCAGCGAGCTCTGCCTGTTCTGCTTTTCCTGTCTTTATCTCCCAGCGGTGTTTAAAAGTGCTTTTCTGAACTTAGCTCTCCTGCGTCTGCTCTCACTGAGGTCGTGCAAACAGTTCCAAGCAATCACGTGCTCCTTGTGGAGCCAGGGGCTGTGCTCAGGAGCAGGGATGTTTGCTGGGAGTGCAGGGAAAAGGAAGCTGTGCTGGAAGAGCAGTTCAAGTGCGTGCAATGCTTTTGCCCCGTGAACAGAACGTCCCCTCCCAAGTGCTTGTTGCAGGTGCAGGATCTGCTGCCAGAAGTCCCAGCCTCCTCCAGGGGCCGCGGTGCAGTGGTGAGCAGTTGTGAGCTGGAGTTGTTACACAGCTTCCTTCCCCTGATCGATGTTTGACTTCCAGCCTTCAGCTGAACTGCTGTGTGTTAATTTTTCCTAGCTTCTATTTTTAGATGAGCTGAAAACCCCCTCTCTTAACTTGTAGTCATTCACGTGCCTTATATTACCCAAAAGCTGCTATTTTTAAGCACTGTCAGTTTACGTTTTCATTGGTAAAGCTGCTTGGCTCAGCAGCAGAAGTTCTGAGAGCTACCCACATGAGATGCGTTGAGTTCTGCTTCCTAGAAGCAACTGAGAGCACTCTGGTTATTAACTGGGGAAACCAGAAGAGCTGTTGGCACCTTTTGTGGCTGGTGCTTTGGACGTGCTTTTGGCCTGATGGTTGGCTGGAGTTGTGAAACAAGCAGAGAGAAAAATGGGCAGGAGGAGAACGCTGGTCCGGGTTAAATCCTAGCTGGGCTGGCTCCTGCTTCCAGCTTTAGCTCTGATTTATTTGACCTGAAGTCATTATTTCCCATGTCCTGCCTGTTCTTGCAGCCTGGCCTTCTCCCCAGGTCACCGTGATGATGTTGTAATTCCAGCCTGTCCTTTTATTGCATCTTCTTCGCTCCTTTCCTCTTGCAGCTGCAGGATGGATGTGCAGCTCATCTCTGCTGGTGCTCCCATTGCACATTAAGCCGGCTGCAGCCCTCATCTCCCTTATTTTTTTGGTTCCGTGTCCAGCTATGTGCCTGGTTTTCATGCTCTCAAATATTCCCCCAGGTCGTCTGAACTGGTGGGCGAACGTGGATCCCAGCTGCCAGAGGCTGCTTCCCCTGGCCACCACGGGTGATGGGAACTGCCTGCTCCATGCTGCGTCCCTGGGTAAGAGCTTCACCGAGGGCATGGCCGGGCAAGCAGCTCAGTGATTCCCTCCAGCAGCCTCCCCTCTTTACCCCAGCCGCTTTCTGCTGTCAGCTCAAACAGCTGGAGGTGGAAGGAGAGCCCAGGCACCCTGTCTGCCTCCGGGACGAGCAGCACCGCGTGCCCATCTGTCCCTGTGGGATGCCGCGGTCTGGCTGCTCGCCCCAGGCAGGCAGCAGTGGATGTGCAGGGCTGGTGAGGAGAGCTGGAGCCGAGGGAAGCGAGCTGCCAAGTGCTTGTGTACTTCTAAATCTGTTCTCGCTGGGCTGGGCCTCGCCTCTTCCCTTTGGCAAGTTTCCCCGTGTTTCTGAAGGAAATGTGAAATAACAGAGCCGCCCAGTTCTCCGGAGGTGGCTGAGCAGAGCAGTTCCAAGAGCCCAGTTTTGCTCCTGTGAGTTCACCTCGTGACAAATTTTTGAGGTTTCCAGACTTCGAAATGAGTGGCCTTGTGTATTTGTGCGGCTGGCTCTGTTCAGACGCAGCGAAGCCACAGCTCATTTCACCTGGTCTGCATTTTCCCTCGACGGAGCAGCCTAGCGTTGGTGGAAGGCACCATGTGCTCACGGGTTTGGGGGAGAGTCCTTGTAGCTGGAGTCCTTACAGCTTCTGGTCATGGCTGTCTGAAAGCTGGCCGTGGATGGGATGTGGGTTTGAGCAGGGAGTTTGTGGACCCGGCTGTTTGGGTTGGCCCTGCTCAACTTGCATCGCTCTGCCTTCGTTTCCCGTTGTACCACTTGCCCTGCTTTGTGGCACGCTGTAGGACTTAAGCTTACACTGATTATGTAGCAGAGGGTGGAGAAGTGCCAGTTCTTGCTAATCCCCCTGTGTTTTTCCTTCCCTCCATGCAGGTATGTGGGGTTTCCACGATAGAGATCTCGTGCTTCGCAAATCCCTTTATGCCTTAATGGATAAAGGTGTGGAAAGGGAAGCCCTGAAGCGGCGCTGGCGTTGGCAGCAGACGCAGCAGAACAAGGAGGTAGGAACCAGACTGAATGTAGCCTGGGAGCAGAGTGCAAAATCCTGATCAGATGTCCCATAGGTTTGGGAGGAAAAACAAATGTCTGCAGTTTTAGGCAAGTCCGCAGCTAGCGCCAAGATGAGAAATATCCTTCAACATAAAGTCTGGCTGTGAAACTTGGGTGAAATTCCCTGTGTTACAGAGTAGGAAAATTCCTTTATTAGAGCCGTGTTGTGTCCAGCATGGATGGAAAACAAACGTTGCCACAGGCTGAAGATGCAGCCTTGCTGGGCTGCCTGGCAGCAGGATGCGATGTGTAAGAACTGCTCCTGTGGGAGGGGGTCAGAAAGATGCACCGCAGCTGAAGCCAAAAAGGAAATCATGAACTTGCCACACTGAAGGCTTCAAAGCTGTGACGTGCTCAGCCCCCACCCCAAAAGCAGGGACCAGCCTTTGTCAAGGTGGAAAGTTACCACATGTCTTCAAATGGAGCTCTATTTTTGTTTGTGAGCAGGGTAAACTTTGGTTTCCACCTGACACTGAAGGATGTTGTTTACTTTCCAGCTTCCTTTTTGTTTTTGGAAGGGCACAAAGATTAATATCTTGACGGTTTGATTAAAAAAAAAGTGTATTTCACTGTTTGAAACAGAGTGGTAATAAATAGTGGAGGTTTTACTGCTATTGAAAGCATGCTTCTGGGCATCTCTTTAATCTGCATGCTCAAGGCTGTCTCCAGAGCTAGCTAACAACAGAGTCCTGTCACTTGTAGATCTTCCTTGAGAATGTTGGTGCTGCAGGACCTTGGTGGCGCCATTCCCTTGTCACATCCCCAGCAGAAGCATCTGGGGACAGCAGCGGGCAGAGGAGATGCGTGCAGCCAGGTGGAGCAGCCCTGGTTCCATCAGTGGTGATGAGGAGACGGTTGGACTAAGTGATCTTGTAGGTGGTTTCCAACCTTGTGATTCTATGATCGGTGCTGCAGGCACTGCTGGGCTCGTCCCTTCCAGAGCAGCTCCAGAAGATGCAGCCCAGCGATGGAAAGCACTCTGACTTACACAGCTCGCTCTGGGTGGAACATCCTCCTTTGTTTTGCTTTAGATGGGTGATGGAAGAATTCATAGCAAAAGCTTAACCAGGAGCAGAGAAACTTAATTAATACTTCACTGAGCAAACGGAGCTGGCTGAACTGTCAGTTACTCCTGGTTCGTGGTATGAAGGTTTCCTTGGTGGCTCAGAAGGTTTAGGATGTTGTGTTTGGAGGCTGGAGCTCTGATTTTTGGAGCCCAGGAAAGCAGGAGGAGAGGAGGGCTGCTGCACTTGCTGGGGCGTTTCTTGGTGCTTTTCCTTAGGACCTTGAACACAGCAGGCTCCAGCGTAGCTTTTGGCTTGGTCCATTTCAGGTCGTTTCCCATTTTGCTCAGGGTTCGTGTGCTGTCTGATACCTTTCAACTCCTGGATGTGTTGGAAGCTCTGTGAAAAGCTGCTGTGTTAGAAGAGCTGTGGTCCCCAAACCGAATTCTTACTGCAGGCTTTTAGGGTTAGGATGGCTGTAGGAAGGGCAGCGTGTTCTGTACGTGTGCTGCTGTGGATGGACCGTGTCTTCAGAGCACTGCAGGTCTGTGAGGCTGTGCCATACGTGGGCTTTCCTTGCAGTGCCACTGCCTTCAGTGCAGGATCAGAGTAAGAGTAAAGCTTTCCTCTCGTTCTGTGGATCAAAATGTTGATTTCCACCCCACAAACACTCCAGGTCTTCATCGGAGGCCGATTGTCTCCCTGTGAGAACACTGATTTGGGAAACGCGTGCATTTTTGCGTGACGAATTGATGATTTTTACATCAACCCAAAGAGAGGCGCTGCGGCCGCGTGTACAAAACTGCAGAAACTGGAAAGGAAAAAAAAGTTAGTCTGAGGGTTTTGTCCTCTTTGCCTTTTTCAGTCCGGTCTGGTTTACACCGAGGAGGAGTGGCAGAAGGAGTGGAATGAGCTGATCAAGTTGGCCTCCAGCGAACCTCGCGTGCACTACGGCACCAATGGAGGCGGCTGCGGAGGGTAGGTGGAGCAGGACAGAGCTGAACGCTGATCTCCCATCTTTTATCATCTCCGTGGCCCCAAAATGAGAGTGAAAAACAAAAAACGAGGATTTCAGCAGCGTTCTGTGCCCCTCCGTGTTGCAAGGGCACTTGATTGCTGCAGGCATCCCAAACTAACGCCGCTCTGAGGCTCCAAGAAGCGCCAAGTAACGCGATGGTGTTTCCTGGAAACAAACCCTTGTCGTAGAAAAGGAATTGGTTTTGATCTATGTCTAAAATCTGAGATCAGAAAATGAAACCTGACAGGCAACTGCAGCGAAACAGTGTCAGAATCTCTTGCTGTCATTAAAAGCAATGAGCGGAGGAGCAGGGGATGAAAAATGATTGATTTCTTGTTTCTGAAAGTGTTGAAAGCTCCGAGGAACCCGTGTATGAGAGCCTGGAGGAGTTCCACGTTTTTGTGCTTGCCCATGTGTTGAAAAGGCCCATCGTGGTGGTGGCAGACACGATGCTGCGAGACTCAGGGGGAGAAGGTAGGAATGGCACTCCTGGTTCTTCTTCTGCGCGCGCTCGTTCCGTGCGTTTTCCCTTGGCTCCATGTGGTTCCTGGGCACTTTGTGCCCGATGAAGCTGCATCTCCAATCTGACAGCAGAGCACAGGGGGGGCTGAGCTTCTGTAGCTGCCGTGGGTGATTCCAGGGGAGGGTGTGAGGCGTGCAGACATCACAGCCTGTCCTGTCGCCTTTTCATTATGTTTTTCTACCTTTTCTGCCCCTGCACATGTGGGCGTACAGAAGGGAAATTCCGTTCCCTGCATGTAGCATTTTCCACTGGCAGAGTTAATTTCCTGTCAGAGAAGATTAATCAATTACCATCGTTCTGGGTGCAAACTTAATTGTTTCTTTTGTGGAGGAGCGAAGAAGGGCTTTCATAGAAAACACAGATTCATTTGGTACCTGTTTTTCTCCTGGTGTGAAATGAATGTCTGCCTTGGGGGTTTTTTGTCCCTCAAGTTGACAGAAAATCTCAGGTAAAACCTCGAAGTGAAACAAACAGTGTTCTGGAGCACTTTCAGTATAAACAACTCTTCCCTCTTTAACCTGTCTTGAAAACTGATCAGCCCGATTTCTTTCCAGCCTTTGCCCCTATTCCCTTTGGAGGTATCTACCTTCCCCTGGAAGTTCCAGCCAACAAATGCCACCGCTCTCCGTTGGTACTGGCATACGACCAAGCCCATTTCTCTGCCCTGGTATCCATGGAGCAGAAGGAGTCCACGAAAGATCAAGGTGTGTGATAAACGAGCGCCGTGAGTTGCGGTCGCAGAGCTGCGTGTGCTTTGGGTGACAGCAGAGGCCATCAGAGCTGACGCTGTTGTTGGTGAGCCCTCGCAGCCTGGCTGCCAGCACCGTGGCGCAGGGCTCAGGGAGGCTGCAGGGGAGCTGGATTCACCTGGGCTGTGTGCTGGAGGTGGATGCAGCTCTGTGTCAGCTGCAGTTCTGGGGACCGAGGAGATGCAGCACGGAGGCGGCAGGCTCTGTCTCTGTGCCAAATCCCGTCCTCTCGGGCGCTGAGGGCCTTTCTGTTCTCTTCCTTGCGCAGCTGTGATCCCCCTGACAGACTCTGAGCATAAGCTGCTCCCCGTGCACTTTGCAGTGGATCCTGGGAAGGACTGGCAGTGGGGAAAGGATGACGGTGACAACGTCAAGCTGGCCAGGTTGGCGATGGGGCACGGAGTGGCTGCAGTGCGGCCCTTCCTCGGTTATGCTCACAAACACGGGGGGTTCTGTAGAACATTCTGGGTGGGACGATGACATCTCGCCAGCTTCCCTGTCCAGGGTAAGAGGTGATTGCTCCGAATGCTGTGTGGAGGTGCAGATCAGGCTTAGATCGTACCTGAGAAGCAAAGGAGGAGCAGCTGCTGTAGCCTGTATTGCAGACATGAGAAAGGTGTATTTTTCCATTCCCGTGCCCCCCCCGTTTAAGAAGGCAAATACCTTCCACTGGAGTCGGAGGACAGCCTGCAGGCAGCCCCAGCCTATTTTGGGCTCAGGCTGTGGGCAAGCCCTGTCATCATTCAGGAGGAGCAAATTTCCTGTTGGTGAGCCAGAAATCACCAGCAGTGGCATCGTGGTGGGAGAGCTGGGGCATGACTTGCCCGTCATTTGGGTTAGGAAGTGTAGAAACCTCCGAGGTCAGAGTATTCAGGCTCAGGGAAGGCTTAAGAGACACAGATGTCTCCTCGGAGGGATTCTGAGCCAATAGGAAATACCTGTGTTTTTAGTGGGGAAAAAATCTGCAAGTGGAAATTGTTGAGAAAACATCTTTACTTTTTTTATTCTTTATTTTTAAGAGGAAAATCATTTTGAAAGGAGCTCTAATTAGATCTGTGATGTCTGCTGTCTTGTTATTTGTCTCACATGCAAGTAAGGATTGCTGGCCAAGTTGGTTGTAACTCGTAGAAAACTCAATTCAGAAGTCTCCTCGCATACTTGTTTTGGCTTTAATTGAAAGGTTTGGGAGACTTCTAAAAACGTTGGCTTTTGTGTTGCTGTTGTCTTGGTTGTTTCTAACTGATCTATGAAAATGCATTAAAACAGACAACTGAAGGTGGAAAAAAGAACCTTTGTCGTAGAGTGAAACGGGCTGTGACTCTTCTGCTTTACATTTCAGCGTGACGCTCTCGTTGGAAGCAAAGCTGCACTTGCTGCACAGCTACATGAATGTTAAATGGATCACGTTGCCTTGTGACATGCAGGTAAGAGATGAGGAGCGTTTCCTTTGCTGAATTATTTACGCTTCCCTTCTGCAGGGCTGCAGAGGTGGAATCGTCCCCGGCTTCACGTGAGGCTCTGCGCTCTGTTCTGCGCTGCAGCTTTGTTGCTCTGGGCAGATGAGCCACCCGTGTTTTGGTGCACGCTTTTTTTGCAGAGCTTTTCGAGCCTGTTTTTACCCTTCACGCCAACGTGAGGCCGCCCCGCTGCGCATCCTGCTGTGTGCGTTTGGCAGCGCCGGCGGCTGCTGCTTGTTCCAAGACAAACACTGAGCGTTGGTTTACAGCCGCCAGAAGCTGCCCTGAGGGTCACGGTGTGACTGGAGCTTTCCTGGGACCTTACGTTGGCTCATAGAGTTCTGAAAACTTCCATCTGTTTCCAACATCTCGGTGGTGATGCGGCGCCGGACCGCGGCAGCTGCCCCGGCGGTGGGGATGTCCCCAGGCTGCCGAGCGTGGAGGAGGTTTCTTGCTTTTCTCCTTTTCCTCCTGTCTCCTCTTTCGGCAAAAATTCCCTGGACTTCCTCGTGAGCTGTTCTGATCACAGCCGCTCTGATCTGCCTGAAGCTGTAAAGGCGTCACTGCAGCACAGCTCGAGTGGTGACGTTTGGTCGCTCTTTGCTGCAGCATCTCTGATATGCAGTAGCTCCGGATCTGAGAGCCGCCACTCGTCCCCTCCGTTCTCCTGGCACATGCCTGCGTCTCTGCTTCACCTTCAGCCTGAAAAATCTTGTCTGAGCAGCTCAGTGACTTGCTATGTGTTTTCTTTCTCCCAGGCGCCTTTGGCCCAGCCGGAATCCCCCACAGCCTCAGCAGGGGACGATGCCCGTTCAGCTGCGGAGTCAGGAGAGTCAGACAAGGAGTCAGTCTGCAGCAGCTCAGCAAGCAATGGGGGCAGCAGGGGCTGCAAGGACAAAGAGAAACCAAAGAAAGACCGAGAAAAGGACAAGGAAAAGGATAAGAAACGGGCCGACTCGGTTGCCAATAAGCTGGGCAGCTTTGGCAAGACTTTGGGAAGTAAGCTAAAAAAGAACATGGGTGGGTTGATGCACAGCAAAACTATCAAGGGAGGTGTGAGCAACGGGCAGGGGGACACCCTGGAGAAGAAGAAAAAGGGATCCTTGAAGACGAGGAAAGGCAGCAAGGAGGAATCCTCCCAGGGAGACCTTTCGGTTCCTGGGGAGAAAAGCTGCGTGGGTAAAGCAGCCTCCGAGAAGCCCTCAGACCCCTACAAGTACAGCAACGACGTGCGGCTGAGCCTCAGCATCCTGCGCGCTGCCATGCAGGGCGAGCGCAAGTTCATCTTCGCCGGCCACCTGAAGACCGGCCACCGGCACCAGTACCAGGAGGAGATGATCCAGCAGTACCTCCTGGATGCTGAGGAGCGCTTCCTGGCCGAGCAGAAGCAAAAGGAGGCGGAGAAGAAGGCGCTGGGGAGCGCCGCCGCCCCTGCCAAGAAGCTAGAGGTGGAGGTGAGGGGCAAAGAAGCCCTGCACGGCCCCGTGTACCCCCAGCCCCCCCCGGCCTACGCCATCCACACCCCGGATTTGGCCATCGGCGCTAAAATGGCCGCGTTTCCCTCCAGCTACTCAGGCGTCTTCACCTTCCCCAGGCCCTCCGTGGTCAGCGGCAGTGCAGAAGGCTCGCACCCCCCCAGCTACCACGAGGGTCGGCGGCAGGTGGCGGGGGGCTCCTGCAGCGGCCTCCCCCCCTACGCCACCCTGCCCCGGCACTGCGCTCAGGTGCGGCCGCAGCCTTCCCACGTGGGGAGGTTCTCCCCCACGGACACGGACGTTCAGCCCAGCTTCCCCACGGAGTGCGAGGCCCCTGCCTGCGTTCCCCCCCAGCACAGCAACGGTTACCGGGAGTACGTGGAGCAGGACGGCCCGCAGAAGGGAGCACCCGTGGACAAGACGAGAGGCAGGGTTCTTTATGGCGTTCAGCAGACCAAATGCAAGCAGCCAAACTGCAGCTTTTACGGGCACCCAGAAACCGGGAATTTCTGCTCCTGCTGTTACAAAGAGGAGCTGAAACGTAAAGAGCGCGAGGCGCTGGTGCACAGGTTCTGAGCGCTGCCAGGGCCGGACCTGCAGCACGTGAGGAATGCAATAATGTGTGGTTTGTCCCCGCGCTGCTCCTCTCGCTGGCTGGAAGGAGGGAGGGGGCTGACAGCGGCGTTCAGCTCTGCGCTGCGGAGGAGATGCGGGTGAGGGGCTGGGAGGAGCGGTGCCTCCCTGCAGAGACTCGGGCAGAGGGGCTCATCCTGCCTGGATGGGGTCGGCGCAGGGGCGAGCTCAGGTGGGAGCTGGGGGCGGAAGGGGGGTCCAGCGATCCGTATCCCAGACCAAAGCTTTCAGCTGGACCCTGACGCCGCCCCGCTCCAATAGTGCTTCCCAGAACGGAGCGGAATGCCCCACGATCCCAGTGAGGAAGTCGCAGACCTTTCAACGGAGAGATTTTTGTTGTTTTTTTTTTTAACACTTTATTATTATTTTTTTTTTTCCTGGTACCGAGAGAAAAGTAGTTGGAACGGGACGTTGTTGTTTTGTTTCGGTGGGACCGAGCCCGTCGGATGTCTCAGCGCCTTCAGCTCCATGGGGGCTCTGCCCTCCCCCCCGCGGGCTCGGCTCTGGTTTTTAAATACTGTTTTTTAAGCTCTTCAGGAGGGCGGGAGGAGGACCGAGGGTTGGTCTCAGCGCTGAGCGGTGTTGAGTTTTCCTGCAGCAGAGCCGTTCTGTTGGCGGCACAGAGATGACAGAAGGCAGGTCGGTGCCCCCACCAGCAAAACCTCCGGCGTGGAGCAGGAGAGAGGACAGAGCCCTGCAGCACGGGAGGTAACGCCGCGCCGCCCTTAGCTTCCAGCCCCACGTGGATACGCGCGATAACTTTCTACTTGAGCAAGCTACTTCCATACTACCTCTGTTCTGCTGAATAGAATTAACTCGGCTCCATTTTGCTGAGCCACGTAACTGACCTTTAGGCTGAGTAATACGAGAGATATTTTTGATAACAGGGCTAAAGAGCGAGGCGTAAGGAAGGCGAACCCGTAACTGCGTCACTCACAGCCACGCGGCCGCGGCGCTCCCCGCTCGGCCCTGCGGTCGCGGCGTTCACGTCTCGCAGGGGGGGCTGTGATTCAGCACTGCGATGTTTGCACAGATATATTTTTTGTTGTTTTTGTAATTAGGGATCCCAAACCGGGCTCCATCCTCGGCCCAGTCCTGTATAGAGCGAGGTTCAGCATTTTACCACGTGGAAATAAAAGATGAGTTCTGCCAGTAACTCAAAAGCTTTACAACATTCCCTTGTTGTTTCTCAGAAGGCACCCAACTATGCAATCCCTCCCCGTGCTGCTGCGGGGAGAACCGGGCAAGTGTGCTTACCTGGAGCATCGCTCACAGCCTTACTCACAGCTCGCGGTTCTGACAGCAGATTCTGCCTGTTTCATGTCTGAAACCCCACAGAATTTAGGGCCTTTGCCCCGGAGGCGGCCGGCTGCACCGTGCTGCTGTGCTGCAGGGCGCCCCGGGCTCAGCTGGCTGTAAATAGCAGAGTTCTTTCACTGGTTTCACTCACTGAAGTTGGTTTTGCTTTTCCTACCGCTGCTGATCTGAGTGCAGGGCGGCCGTGAGCCATCGCAGGTAACGGCATGGCCAGTGGGGTCTCATGCAGGGGGCTCAGCTCCCGGCCCATGGGAACGGCACAGGTCAGTGCAGGGGGCTGCTGGGCTCTCATTGCAGCGTGAAGCTCTGCGCTCCCTGCCCCAACCGTGGGCAGTGCAGGACAGGGGGGAAGGCAAATCCCACTGCTGCCCCGTGGCCACAGTTTGGGGGAAACGTCTCCATTTCAGAGCCTCCCACAGTGGGCTGAGCTTTGGGCTCTGGGTTCGGCGCCGCTCCGTGTTTGCTGATAGCAAAGTGCTGTGAGGGGAGAAGCGTAGGAGAGCAGCGGTTGGATGGACGCGTGCAGCCACATCGGCTTATGGAGGAAACAAACCGACCCTATGGCTGCGGAGCTGCTGGTGCGGCTCCCAACAGAAAACCATCTCCTACCCCATGTGGAGCTGCTGCCACTGCTTCTCCTCCTGAGGGCTTTGGGGGAGAAAAGGGCTTTTGGAGGAGTGCTGTGTCCCCGCAGTGTTCCTGGGGGAGAGGAGAAAGGGGGGCTGAGGGCTGCGACCCCCCTGCTGGGCCGTGGGTGCAGTTTCCCATTGTGGGGTTTTTGCAGGCGCAGCAGTGGGGCAGCAGCTTCCCCGCCTGCTCTGCCCTCCGTGCTGTGGGTGGTGGGGTTTGTAGCTTTTTTACACACAAAATTGGGGAGGAAAAACAAACCAACAAACAAAGCTTTAGGCAAAATGAGGTTTCCAGTGAAGTGAGCGGCAGGGTATTTTTTTCTATGAAGCGGGGACCCTAAGCATCGCCGGCCCTCACAGCTGCACCCGAGGGCGATGGCCGCATTTCTTCGGGATTTTTTCAGCTCCTTTTTGTTTCCTTTATGGTGAAACGGCAATTCTGTTTTGTTTTAAAGGGATCCCTCAATACAAATCCTATTTACTGCAAAGATCTTCACCATCCACCGCTTCCTTCCCGGGGCCGCGCTGCAGCCCAGCTCAGGCGCCCGTCTTTATGAGCGGGGCTGAAGGGAGAGCAGCTCATCTCCAACGCGCCTCTCCTGGGGGAAAGCACCAAGCCGCTTCCTGGGATGGGGACGGGGCGGCCGCCGCGATGCCCAGGGCTTCAGGTGCACTTCTTGGGGTGGTGGGAGGAGTGCTGGGTGCCCCCCGCTTTGTCCCACCTGCAGGCTGAGCCCCAGTTCGGCCCCACGCGTCCATGGCTGGGTTGGAGGCTGCGGCACAAGAGGTGACCTGAATGAACTCCGCAGATCTGGACAAAACGCTTTTCTTTTCCAATTTCTATTGCAATTATGGGGTTGGTGACCTTCCCCCCCCCCCCCCCCTTCACCCCCCCCCCCCCAAACAAGCTGTACCAGCACTGGATGGCGCATTGTATCGGGCTGTACCCACTCCTGCTTCCATGGCCTCACTGACAATAAACGCTCTTCCTCACGCCCGCCTCGTTCCTGCGCCGTGGGCTGAGCCTCCCCAGCTCTGGGCTTGTGGGTCTGAGCGGATTTTCCTCCCATTCATTTGAGATTTCCCTCTGCTGGGTACCAAAGGCCGCTCTCAAAGAGAATTCACTGCCGTCTCTCTCCATCTCGGCCTTTTAGGGGACCCTTTTCCCCAGGCACTGCTGGATGGATGCTCAGAGCGCAGCACAGACACAACCCAGCCCCATGAAACACTGAAACGGAGGCAGGAGGAGAAAGGGGCGGCTGCAGCCCCACAGCCCTGTGGGGTGAACCTGTTTGGGGTCAGATCCCAAAAGCCCCCGCAGAACCTGGACTGGGAGCTGCTCCCCTGTGCTGCACCGCGTCGGTATCCCAGGCTGACCCCGGCTTTGGCATCTGGCCCTGGCTGAGGGCCTGCAGGAAATTCCTCCCGTCTGCTCAGCACTGCAGCCCCAGCCCCAGCAGGGCCCCGGGTGCCGTATTCCTACAGGTGCAGTATTGGGGATGGCCTGAGATGCGCAGCTGTGACTCCTGGGGTCCATCGTGGGAGTCTTCAAAAGGCTGTGGGCCAAAAAAGAGTGGGGG
>NW_024968234.1:46438-51020 GCF_019238085.1 Lagopus leucura
GGGAGGGTGTCTGGTGAGTCATGGGGGGGCGAGAGGGGCTGGGGGCTGTGTGGGGCCGGCTGGGGAGAGGTGTGGGATACAGCAGCATCCATCCCTTGTGGGATGTGGGAGCTGCACGTCCGCAGTGCAGCACTGTGCTTCCATTATAGGAGTCAGGGAGATTCATGTCCCCCTCCAGCACCATGCCGACCTATTGGGGTGCTGGGAGCTGTGCAACGCCCCCCCCCAGCACCACGCATCCCTTATGGGCTTCAGGGTCCTGTAGACCCCCTGTCCAACTCTGTGTCTCCCTTATGGGGTGGTGGGGAGATGCATCACCCCTCCCCAGCACCACACATCCCTTATGGGATTCAGAGAGAGATTTGTCCTCCCCCAGCCCCACAGCAACCTACTGGGGTGCCAGCTGCAGGACCCCCCCGCCAACCAGCACCATACAACCTTATGGAGTGGGGGGAGATGCAACCCCTTCCAGCCCCCCCAACCCTACACAGGACTCACAGAGCTGTGCGACCACCCAGCACCTTAAAAATTTTTAGAGTGGAGGGAACTGCACCCCCTCGGCCTTTTCCCCATCTTTCCACAGAACTCAGGGAGCTGCAGCCCCTCCCCACCCTTCCTGTACCATACAACCCTTATGGGGTTCAGGGAGTTGCAGCCCCCCATCCAGCACCACACAAGCTTATGGGGTTTGGGGCCTGCAGGCCCCTTCTTCAGCGCCATGCATCCCTCGTGGGGTGCAGGGAGATGCACTGCACCACTGCGTTGGGGTGCCAGGAGCTGCGCAGCTCCATCAGGCCCATAAACCCTCACAGGGTGTGGGGATCTACTTGTCCTCCAGAACCTTGTGGGGTGGGAGATGCAGACCCCCCCACCACATGTAAGACTCAGGGAGCTGCGTACCCACCTCCAGCACCATACAACATCATGGGGAGGGAGGAGCTGCACCCCCCCCCAACCCTAAACAACCTTATGGGGTTCAGCAACCTGCAGTCCACCCCATCCAGTGCCTTATAACCCGGTGGGCTGCTGTGGGGGGAACTGCACGCCCCCAGCACCACCCATCCCACATAGGGCTCACGGGGCGCCCCCCCCCCCCCCCCCCCCCCCCCCCGGGCAGTGCCGTGCGGAGCTCCGCGGGCCGCGGGGGGGTCCGGGCGGGGCTCTGCGGGCAAAGTCCTCCGCCATGAGCGCGACGTGCGGCGGCCTCTCGGCCCTCCCCGTGCTGCCAGGTAGGGGGTGGGGGGGGGTGGTCCGCTACGGGGGGCACCGACCCGGCCCTGCTGGGGGGTCCCGTGCCATTCCGTCCCGTCCCGTAGGGGAGGTGGTCCTGGAGGCGGCGCGGGGAGTGCGGCACCGTGGGGCGGGCGGCTCGGTGCGGGGCACGCTGCTCTGCACCAACGTCCGCGTGGCGTTCGTGCCCGGAGCGCAGGTGGGGACATCGCCGCACCGCGACCCCCTCTCCCCTCCCCCTTTCCCCGGTCCCAGCCGCGGCCCGTCGCGGTCCCAAACCCGCTGCGTCCTCACCCCACGCTGCCCGCTGACCCTCAGGGCTGCGCCCTGACCGGGACCCAGCGGCATCCCCGTCCCGACCCGCCCGTGTCCTCATCCCATCCCGGACCCGTCTGCATCGCTGTCCCCATCCGACTGTGTCCCATCCTGGTCCCATCCCAGCTGCATCCTGCCCCCAAGATGCCCACACCCTGACCCCCAGCGGCTGCAACTGACCCTCTCCTACCTGCACCCCAACCCTGTCCCAGCTACGTTCCTGTCCCCATCCACTTGTGTCCTAATGCCACCCCAACCCCATCCATGCTCTCTATCCCCACTGCATTCCTTGCCCAGCCATCTGCATACACCCTGGCCCAGCCGCCTGCACCCTGACCCTGTCCCAGCTGCATCCCAGTCCCCATCCACCCATGTTCTCGTCCCACCCCACCCAGAACCAATCCATCCACATCCCATCCCCGTCCTGACCCTAAACTACCCGTATCTTTTGACCTGGTGGGGACTGACAGGAAAGCTGGCGAGGAACTTTTGATAAGGGCATGTCACGACTGGGTGAGGGGAAATGGCTTTAAACTGGAGGAGAGGAGATCCAGAGGAGATAGTAGGAAGAAATTCTTTACTGTGAGGATGGGGAGATGGTGGAGCAGGCTGCGCAGAGGGGCTGAGGGTTCCCCATCCATGGGGTCAGGTGGGATGGGGCTTCATGCAGCCTGGTGTGCTGGAGGTGTCCCTGCTGGCAGTGGAGGGATGAGATGCTCCTGAAGGTCCCTTCTGACCCAAACCGTGCTGTGATCCAACGATTCTGGCTGCATCCCTGCCTTCATTCATCCCCAACCCAGCTGTATCCCGATCCCATCCCAGCCCCATCCCAGTTGTGTCCCAGTCCCATCCCAGCTGCCTCCTGACCCTGGCCTGCCTTCACCTTGACCCCAAGCTGTCTGCATCCTGACCCAATTTTGATCCATCTGGATGTGTCCACCCTGATCCTGTCCCAATCCTACACCAGCAGCATCGCATCCCCATCCCAGCTGCATCTGAGACTGGCCCTGGCTGCATCCTGACCCCAGTGTGGTCCCATCCCTTCTTGCACCCTGACACCCTCCTGCCCTCCCCAAACCTCTCCTTGGATATGACCCCCACTGCCCCTTTCACCCTGGGAGCTCCTCGCTGTGGGACGTGGGGCGGGGATGGGGCTGCGAGGCCCTGCTCCTGCCCTGCTGCCCCTAAGGCTCCCGAGCCACCTCCCATCATTCCCCCCCTCTCTGCAGCCCCCCAGCTTCAGCCCCTTCCTGCAGAGCGACTACAGCGTGGCACTGCGCTGCATCCGCACACTGGTGGCAGGTAGGGGGCAGGATGGGGGACGAAACCTCGACCCCGTCTGCAATGACCCCGGGGGGTTTGATGGCCACCGCCTCCCCCCCTTCTCAGCCAGCAGCTTCACCAAACCCACGGTGCTGACGGCCGCCTCCAGCCTCACCTTCATACCCGAGGAGCTGGCAGTTTTCTGCCGGGACTTCCGTCTGCTGCGCTTCCACTTCCCAGAGAACGGGCTGGGGCTGCAGGCGTTCCGGGTGAGGGGATGGACGGCGTTTGGGCTGGGGGCTCATGAGGATGTCAGCCCCGGGTTCCACGCTGCAGGTGGCCAACGCCATCGCACAAGTGTGGGGATTGGGATGTGGGGCTGGGATGGGGTTGGGATGGGATTGGGATGGGGCTGGGATGGGATTGGGATGTAGCTGGGATGGGATTGGGATGGGGCTGGGATGCAGCTGTATGGGGGCTGGAATAAAGGCAGGGATGCTGCCGGCTTGGGGTCAAGATGCAGACAGATTGGGGTCAGGATGCAGCTGGGATGCACTGGGTTGGAGCCTGGATGGACTGGGATGGGATCGGGATGGTTGTGGGGTGGGATCAGGACACAGGTGGGTGGGAACAGGGACAGGGCTGGGATGGGGCTGGAAAAAGGCAGTGATGCAGCTGGGACAGTGTCAGGCTGCAGCCAACTGGGGTCAGGATGTGTGCAGCTTGGGGTCAGGATGCAACTGGGATGGGATTGGGACAGGGCTGGGATGCAGCTGAGATAGGAGCAGGATAGGATCAGGATGTGGCTGGGATGGGAGCGAGATGCAGCTGGTTTGGAGATGGAATAAGGGCAGGGATGCTGCAGCTTGGGTCAGAGTGCGGGCAGACTGGGATCAGGATGCAGCTGGGATGCACTGGGATTTGGCCTGGATGGGACTGAGATTGGACCAGGATGGGTTCAGGATGGGAATGGGATGGGACCTGGTTGGGATCAGGATAAGAGTGAGTGGGGACTGGGATGCAGACGGAGTGGGGCTGGATGGGACTGGGACGTGCTGGGATGAGGCTGGATGAGACTGGGATGCACTGGGATGGGGCTGGATGGGACTGGGACGCACTGGGATGGGGCTGGATGAGACTGGGATGCACTGGGATGGGGCTGGGATGCACTGGGATGGGACTGGATGGGACTGGGACGCACTGGGATGGGGCTGGATGGGACTGGGGTGCAAGCAGGATAAGGAGCCACGTGGATACCACAATGGGAGATGAGGTTGAGGATGGGGGCAGGGGGGCACACAGCAGTTTCTGGGGGGAGGGCTCAGGCGGGGTGGCAGCACTCAGCCCTCGCTCCTTGCCACAGGTGGCCAACGCCATCGCCCGAGCGCGGGACACGGCCACGTGGCCGGGGGACAGCGGGAGCCACGTGGATGCCACAATGGGAGACGATGAGGACGAGGACGAAGGCTCCCCCCCCACGCTGCTCTTCGAGAGCCTCCAGGATTGGGAGCGAGAGCTGCAGCGCCTGGGGGCAGTGGGTTGGAGGGTGAGCGCCGTCAATGAGCGCTTCGATATGGCCCCCAGGTAGGTACTGGGGGGCGGGGGGGGGGTGGGATGTGCCCCCAACCCACGCAGGACCCCAACACGCCCGCCTGCAGCCTGCCCCGCTACCTGTGGGTGCCCAGCACACTGCTGGACCACGACCTCAAGCGGACGTTCGCCCACTTCCAGGAGCGCCGCCTGGCTGTGAGTAATGGGATGTGGGGTGATGGGG
>NW_024968235.1:0-498 GCF_019238085.1 Lagopus leucura
TGTGTGCCGGGATGCGCTGCGTCCCTCGGCCTTTCCCCACCAGGAAGTGCACGTCGCTCAACACCTCGTTGTTAAACAGAAAAGCGAATCGTTCCTGCACCGTGGGTTTGGTCGCCTGCCAGTTGTACACCGGTTCCCTCTGCAGCCCTCCGCCCGGGCCGCCCGCCGGGGCCGCCCCCACTCCCGGGCCTCCTCCTCCTCCTCCTCCTCCTCCAACCGCCGGATTGTTAGCTCCGCACTGATTGTAAGTGAGCCCCGGAGGGGACGAAGGCGTTCCGTCAGCGGTTGCGGCGCAGGCAGCTCCGTTGCCCGGGGGAGGCGGCGGGGGTTGCGGGCAGGACGAGGACAGACCCCCGGGGCCGCTCCCGCCGGCCGCCATCTTGTGCGGAGCGCGGCGCGGCGCGGGGCGGCGCTGCAACAGCAGCAGAACCACGAGCGGCGGGCGGGACACGGCGGCGGGAGGGAGCGGGAGCGGGGAGGAGGGGGGCGTGGGGGGGG
>NW_024968235.1:508-1006 GCF_019238085.1 Lagopus leucura
TGTGTGCCGGGATGCGCTGCGTCCCTCGGCCTTTCCCCACCAGGAAGTGCACGTCGCTCAACACCTCGTTGTTAAACAGAAAAGCGAATCGTTCCTGCACCGTGGGTTTGGTCGCCTGCCAGTTGTACACCGGTTCCCTCTGCAGCCCTCCGCCCGGGCCGCCCGCCGGGGCCGCCCCCACTCCCGGGCCTCCTCCTCCTCCTCCTCCTCCTCCAACCGCCGGATTGTTAGCTCCGCACTGATTGTAAGTGAGCCCCGGAGGGGACGAAGGCGTTCCGTCAGCGGTTGCGGCGCAGGCAGCTCCGTTGCCCGGGGGAGGCGGCGGGGGTTGCGGGCAGGACGAGGACAGACCCCCGGGGCCGCTCCCGCCGGCCGCCATCTTGTGCGGAGCGCGGCGCGGCGCGGGGCGGCGCTGCAACAGCAGCAGAACCACGAGCGGCGGGCGGGACACGGCGGCGGGAGGGAGCGGGAGCGGGGAGGAGGGGGGCGTGGGGGGGG
>NW_024968236.1:0-4793 GCF_019238085.1 Lagopus leucura
TGTGGGGTCGCAGCTTCGCCATCGCTGAGCTCCCTCCCAACCCAAACCGTGCCGTGACTCTGAAATGCAATCAGCAGAAGGCTTTGTTTCCCATATTGTGAAGGTGAGCCGTTCTGGGCTGGTAGCTGAGCGTTAGGTTTGATGCTGAGAGCAGGAAAGGAGAAACCGGTCTGTGATGATGGGTGTGAGCTTTGTGATGTCAGCACCACAAATCCCTGCAGTTCAGCGATTCTTTATTTCTGGTACTGTGATGTGGACTGGAATCCCTACAGACTTCACAGTGTTTTGTGTGCCTGAGTGAAAAAACCACATCTGAAATAATCGTACATTAATTAATATCTTTCTAATTACAAATCCATCTCTCTGTATTTTTATTTGGCCTTCCCTCGCAGTCCTTAGGTAGAAATAAAGGCCGTTTCCAAAATTATGCTTATTACAAGCGAGTTGTTTTGCTCTATTTTCCAGAACGTTAAAAAATGTTAAGTATTATATATTTATCAGTGTTACAACACGTGGATATTTTATTATTTTTCCACTTTCCGGTGACGAATTCTTCTAATTTTAAACTTGAACAAAAAGGCAACGTGAAACTAATGGGAGGTTTAGAAAAGCAGAATGATTTCTGAAAGGAATTTTGTTTTCAGCCTTGTTTGCTGTCTGTTTGTGAACAGTTTGCCCAGCGAGGCTGCGGGTGCCTCCGACCTGGAAGCACTGAAGGCTGGATGGGGCTGTGAGCAACCTGGACTATTGGGAAGCATCCCTGCCCATAGCAGGGGGGAGTTGGAATGAAATGGACTTAAAGATCCCTTCCCACTCCAACCATTCAATGATTTGATGAAAGCAGCGCAGGCTTGGGTGGGTGAGAGGCCCACAGCTCTGCTGCTGTCAGAGCATCCAAACTTCACATCCAGCCCCCCACCACAGAGCGGTGGGACCCTGAACACCTTGATGTTGTGACTTTTTGTTCTGCGATCTTCCAGTCTGATCAAAGGCAGTTTGGGTTTCCTTCCTGTTGGTACCGACAGCTCTGGAGCTGTGCTGGAGTCGTGAGGTGCAGCACTGAATGGTTGGGTGCCATTTTGATGCCTGTGTTCTTGCGCTGCTCCTGCCTGAGGCAGGGTTTCAGCTTTCTAAACAGAAGGCGGCTTCATAAGTGACCATAACTTGCTAATGGAGCCTGTTGTATCCCTGGACTTGATGATCTTGAAGGTCTTTTCCATCCTGAGCAGTTCTTCTGTCATTCTATGGCAACTAGGCTAGAAAAACCAATCAAATACGTTCTCATGTGTTAGCAATTACCTGCCTGCTTATTCATTGCCTCCCCGCAGCAGCTGGGATGGAGGGCTCTGAGTGTTGAGTTGAACACACTGCAATGCCTGAGTGCTGTTTGCTAACCCTGCCTCTTGTCTCTTGCAGATTCTGTTGATCTGAAGATGGCTGCACAGTCAGCACCGAAGGTTGTGCTAAAGAGCACCACCAAGATGTCTCTGAACGAGCGGTGAGGAAGCCAACAGCAGCTTCAGCTCATAAGAAAATTAGTATTTAATTATCACTGTCCGGTGTCCAAAAAAGCCAGCGTGGTTTCTGCCCTCTTTTAACCTCACTAAAACGAGCAGATGGCGTTGCACCTCTGTCTTAAACTGCAACAAATGTGGTACAGCAGGTTAAAAGGGCAATTGTTTCGGAGCAGTTGGTCCATAGCGATTAAAATTAAGCCGTTCAACACGTAAACGTGGCGGGATGTGTTGTGCCAAAAGAGAGAAACCCCACGCCCTCCCTTTTTTCTTCCACATGTTTTTACATTTATCTGGTCGGTGCTGCAGTATGGTAACGTGTTACCAAAGCTGCAGCAGGCTTGCTGCTTTGTCCTAGGCTGACACACGCACGTGGTCTGGCCTGTAAGAGGCATGCAGCAGGCTGCTACACCAGCCCAAAGGCCCTGTGACAACGTTTTGGGCCTTGTAAGAGGCAAACGCTTTGCTTCATCTCCATCTCTCTGTTCTCAGTGCTGATTTCTTTACCTTTCTGTTGAGTATTCTCCCGTTTTGTTGTCTTGTCTTGTTTTTTTTTTCCTCCTTCTCCGTGCCATCGAGCTTTTGCAGTTCTGCAGTGCAAACTAACGGCAATGCTGTGGTTTTGCTTTCTTGCTAATCTTGCTCTTGGTTTAATGATGGTTGAGGCAGAATAGAGCTGGTTGTGTGCAGTTCCTGCTCTGACACGAGCTGAGCTGAGCCCACGGCTGGAGCTTCTTCCAGAGAATGCAAGTGTTGAGGTGCAGTGCAGGGAAGGCTGCTGGCCTTCTTGCTTCTGGTCGGTCCAAATTCCTCCCCTGCGGGCTTTTCCCTGGGACACAGCAGGCAGCAGATGGGTTGCTGTTCATTTAACCACGCTCACCATCTCGCTGTTCTGCTCCACCGTGGCTCCTAGAGACAGAATGGCAGCGCAGGTTGAACCAAGCGAGCGTGCTGAGGTGGGGTGGAGGTGCATCAGTCCGTTCCCAGGGCAGAGTTTTCTCTGAGCCTCTGCGTGCCGACGTGGAGCTTTGGTGACGTTTCCCAGCTCTTGGAGGGCTGGTGGAACTTGGGCAGTCAGATTTCGCCCCGCTTCTCTGCCACGTCCCCCTCTTCCACCTGTCATCGACATCTCCGCTTCTCGCTCGTTTCCCATTCCTTCTTCCATTTCTAAAATCAGTAACCTAAAGCTTTGATCACTCCTCAATTAATATACAACCGTCATTCCTGAGTTTCCAGTTCTTGCACGCTGGTGGAAAGCGAGGAGTGCGTAATGACGTGGCCTAAGTACCGCTCTTTACGTAAAGGTTCACGGGATCTGGAGATCCAATCTTGAGAACCGTGAAATGCCAATAAATGTATGTAATAAAGCTTAATTTAAACACCCGTTTTATTCGACCTTGAAGCTTCACTAACATGCTGAAGAACAAACAGCCGATGCCAGTGAATATTCGGGCTACCATGCAGCAGCAGCAGCAGCTGGCCAGTGCCAGAAACAGAAGATTGGCCCAGCAGATGGAGAACAGACCTTCTGTGCAGGCTGCCCTGAAGCTGAAGCAGGTGAGGGGGAAAAAGCTGGTGGCTTTTTGGGGTGTGATGGGCGTGCAAAACATCCCCAGCAATTCGAGATGAGCGCTGATGGAGGGCCTCGCAGTGCCGTTCGTCCCTTCGGATGAGTCGTGCTGTGTAACTTACTGCTTAATGTTACTGAGTGAATCTATCTTTTTTTTGTCTTGCTGGCTGTTCATATCTCCTCTCTATTTTTTCAGAGAAATGTTCTCATTCTGGGTTTCTGGATCTGCTGAGTGCTTCATCTCTCAATGCAGCTGCAGCAACACTTGCTGCACCTTGCTTCCAGCCCTTAGAGCCCACTGAGGCTGGCTGCTCCCATCCCCACCTCCACCCCCTCGTGGTAGCAGCCGGCTGCGAGGACCAGATGAACCAAACTGATACTTGGAGGCTTGCAAATGCCAGGCTGCAGGCCTGGGTTTAAGGAATAGCATCCTGTTGTCCTTGTGCAAGTGTCTCTATCCCTCACCTCAGTGGGGAGCGCTGCAGGTCGCGGTGCGTTTGTTGAAGTCGCCCCCTGTGCAGAGCAGAAGATGGAAGCAAAGCCTCTGGCTTTTCACTCTGCTCCCCCACAGCTTACAGGGAAGGTGCAGCAGGCCGGTGCTGGCACGCTCTGCTCCTCGTCAGCCTGGTTCAAGCTTTAAAGTCTGCATTGAAATGAGAAAAGTCGGAAAGATTGGCTTAAAATGTTTGCGTAGAGCAAGGATTGGAGCTGCAGGGTAGCAGCACAGTGCAGCCGTGCAGTGTTTGCATAGCAGGGCTGCACAACTGGGCTGCAGCAGAAGTTGAGTTACTTCTGTGTGTTGCTTTACACGCAGGGAGAGCGCTGGGAAGCTCTCAGTTGTGCTGCTTCACACATAGCTGGAATACCTCAGTGCTCAGGGCTGTAATCTCTGATAAGGAGGAATGCAGCTGTGCATTTGATTGCCTTCTATCCCAAGCTTGAGAACACACTGCAGAGAGCTGTCCTCTGCTTTAAGAACAAAAACCTGACTTTTTTTTCCTTATCAAGAAGCAACTGCTTTGCTTTCCGTGCCGCTCGGATTGCTGCATGACTTTGCTGTTGTTTAACGATCTATTCCAGAAGAGCTTGAAGCAACGCCTCGGTAAAAGCAACATCCAGGCACGGCTGGGCCGCCCTGCAGGCCCCATCGCCCGCGGAGCCATGGGGGGAAGAGGACTGGCCATGGGGCAGAGAGGTTTGCCACGAGGAGCCATGCGTGGGGGCCGAGGAGGCAGAGCTCTGCTGAGAGGAGGGCTCCCACTGCGAGGTCAGTGCTGGGAGCTGCTGCTGCTGTGGCAGATGTGTAAGGCGGTTGTTTTGACGGCTTTGCTCTGAGATGGGTCCTGTGACGCTCCGTTGCTCTGTTGCAGGTCAGGGCCTGCTGCGGGGAGGCCGAGGAATGGCCCCGAGGATGGGGCTGAGAAGAGGAGGGCTGCGGGGCCGCGGGGGGCCGGGCAGAGGAGCCATGGGGCGAGGAGCCATGGGGCGCGGAGGACTCGGCGGCAGAGGTCAGTCTGAGCGGCTCTGAACGAGCTGCAGCTCCCCTCATTTCACACTGTGTGGCTGTGCAGCCCCAAACCCATCTCACAGAGTCACAGTTTGGGTTGGGAGGGAGCTCAGGGATGGCGAAGCTGCGACCCCACAGCGCCTGCAAAGCCGCCAACCTGCCCACGTCTCACAGCAGCCCAGGCTGCCCAGGGCCCCATCCA
>NW_024968237.1:0-1089 GCF_019238085.1 Lagopus leucura
CCCCCCCCCCCCCCCCCCCCCCCCCCCCCCCCCCCCCGGGGGCCCCTCGGGGGGGGGGGTTTGGGGCTCTGTTGAGGCTGGGATTCATGGATTTGGATTTTGGGGCTAAATTCAGGTGGTTTGGGGTAATTTTGGGAGGATTTAGGGGCGGATTTGGGGCTGGGATTCATGGATTGGGGTTTTGGGGGGAAATTTGGGGGGTTTGGGGTGATTTTGGGAGGGATTTTGGGGCAATTTCAGGGCTGTGGGGCTTTGGGATTCATAGATTTACTTTTGGGGAGTTTTCCACTGAATTTTGGTCAATCCCGATGAGAGAACGGTTCCAGTTTGGTCATTTCCAACCCCATCCCATGGATTGGGATCAACCCAACCCAACTTCCACCAACCCCAATATCAAAACATCCCCAAATTCCACCATTTTTGACCCCATCCCATGGTTTGGAGCCAACCCAACCCAACTTCCACCGACCCCAATGATGGAATGTCCCCAATTTTGTGCTTTTTGACCCCATCCCATGCATTGGGATCAACCCAACCCAACTTCCACCAACCCCAATCTCACAATATCCCCAAATTCCCCCATTTTTGACCCCATCCCATGGTTTGGGATCAACCCAACCCAACTTCCATCAACCTCAATGTCAGAACATCCCCAAATTCACCATTTTTGACCCCATCCCATAGGATTCAACCAACCCAACCCAACTTCCACCATCCCCAACCACAGGACATCCCAAATTTCACCATTTTTGACCCTGTCCTATGGTTTGGGATCAACCCAACCCAACTTCCACCAACCCCAACCACAGGACAACCCCGATTCTTCCATTTTTGACCCCATCCCATGGTTTGGGATCAACCCAACCCAACTTCCATCAACCCCAATGTCAGAACATCCCCAAATTTCCCCATTTTTGACCCCATCCCATAGGATTCAACCAACCCAACCCAACTTCCACCGACCCCAATGATGGAATGTCCCCAGTTTGTGCTTTTTGACCCCATCCCATGGTTTGGGATCAACCCAACCCAACTTCCACCAACCCCAATGTGTGAACATCCCAAATTCCATCATTTCTGACCCCATCC
>NW_024968238.1:0-875 GCF_019238085.1 Lagopus leucura
AGGGACCCCATAGGGACACCATAGGGACAGAGACCAATAGGGACACCATAGGGCCATGGCCCCACAGCGCCCCCTGGAGGCGGCGCAGACTCACGCAGTGCTGCGGGTCGGCCATGCTGCGCACGAAGGCGCAGGACTGTGCGGTGCAGGAGCGCACGGTTTCGGTGCGGCCGGCGCGGAAGAGCCGCGTCATGGAGGCCTCGTAGGTCAGGCAGAAGCGGCCCTTGTCCTGGGGGGCAGCAGCCATGGCGAGGGAGCCCCACAGCTGCCCCATAGCTGCCCCACAGCTGCCCCATAGCTGCCCTATAGCTGCCCCACGGCTGCCCTATAGCTGCCCCATAGCTGCCCCACAGCTGCCCCATAGCTGCCCCATAGCTGCCCCACAGCTGCCCCATAGCTGCCCCATAGCTGCCCCACAGCTGCCCCACAGCTGCCCCATAGCTGCCCCATAGCTGCCCTACTGCTGCCCCATAGCTGCTCCATAGCTGCCCCACGGCTGCCCTATAGCTGCCCCATAGCTGCCCCACGGCCGCCCCATAGCTGCCTCCCCACATCCTCACCACTTCTTCCCCCCATCCCCCCCACTTCCTCCCCCCATCCTCCCCACTTCCACCCCCCACTTCAACCTTTCCTCTGCCCCACTTTCCCCCCACTTCCTCCCCACATCCTTCCCACTTCCGCCCCCCACTTTTGCCCCTCTTCCCTCTTACATCCTCCCCATTTTCTCCCCACTTCCTCCCCACATCCTCACCATTTCCTCCCCACTTCCACCCCCCACATCCTCCCCGCTTCCTCTCCACATTCCCACCACTTCCTCTCCATATCTTCCCCTCTTCCTCCCCACATCCTCCCCCCACCCTCCCCACTTCCCCCCC
>NW_024968238.1:885-1760 GCF_019238085.1 Lagopus leucura
AGGGACCCCATAGGGACACCATAGGGACAGAGACCAATAGGGACACCATAGGGCCATGGCCCCACAGCGCCCCCTGGAGGCGGCGCAGACTCACGCAGTGCTGCGGGTCGGCCATGCTGCGCACGAAGGCGCAGGACTGTGCGGTGCAGGAGCGCACGGTTTCGGTGCGGCCGGCGCGGAAGAGCCGCGTCATGGAGGCCTCGTAGGTCAGGCAGAAGCGGCCCTTGTCCTGGGGGGCAGCAGCCATGGCGAGGGAGCCCCACAGCTGCCCCATAGCTGCCCCACAGCTGCCCCATAGCTGCCCTATAGCTGCCCCACGGCTGCCCTATAGCTGCCCCATAGCTGCCCCACAGCTGCCCCATAGCTGCCCCATAGCTGCCCCACAGCTGCCCCATAGCTGCCCCATAGCTGCCCCACAGCTGCCCCACAGCTGCCCCATAGCTGCCCCATAGCTGCCCTACTGCTGCCCCATAGCTGCTCCATAGCTGCCCCACGGCTGCCCTATAGCTGCCCCATAGCTGCCCCACGGCCGCCCCATAGCTGCCTCCCCACATCCTCACCACTTCTTCCCCCCATCCCCCCCACTTCCTCCCCCCATCCTCCCCACTTCCACCCCCCACTTCAACCTTTCCTCTGCCCCACTTTCCCCCCACTTCCTCCCCACATCCTTCCCACTTCCGCCCCCCACTTTTGCCCCTCTTCCCTCTTACATCCTCCCCATTTTCTCCCCACTTCCTCCCCACATCCTCACCATTTCCTCCCCACTTCCACCCCCCACATCCTCCCCGCTTCCTCTCCACATTCCCACCACTTCCTCTCCATATCTTCCCCTCTTCCTCCCCACATCCTCCCCCCACCCTCCCCACTTCCCCCCC
>NW_024968239.1:0-271 GCF_019238085.1 Lagopus leucura
GGTGGGGGTGGTTGTGGGGCTGGAGGTGGGGGTTGTGGGGCTTGGGGTGAAGGTTGTGGGGCTGGAGGTGGTTGGGGTGGGGGTGGTTGTGGGGCTGGTGGTCATTGCAGTGGAGGTTGTGGAGCTGGAGGTGGGGGTTGTGGGGCTGGTGGTTGAGGTGGGTGATGCTGTGGGGCTGGTGGTTGGGGTTGTGGGGCTGGAGGTGGGGGTTGTGGGGCTGGTGGTTGTGGTGGGGGTGGTTGTGGTGCTGGAAGCAGCAGTTGTGGGGTTG
>NW_024968239.1:371-818 GCF_019238085.1 Lagopus leucura
TGTGGGGCTGGTGGTTGGGGTGGGGGTGGTTGTGGGGCTGGAGGTGGGGGTTGTGGGGGTTGTGGGGCTGGAGGTGGGGGTTGTGGGGCTGGTGGAGCTTGGAGTGGGGGTGGTTGTGGGGCTGGAGGTGGTCATACTTGCAGTTGTGGGGCTGGTGGTTGTGGTTGGGGTTGTGGGGTGGGTGGTTGGAGTGTCTGCAGTTGTGGGGCTGCTGGTTGGGGTGTCTGCAGTTGTGGGGCTGGAGGTGGTCATACTTGCAGTTGTGGGGCTGATGGTCGTTGGGGTGGAGGTGGTTGTGGGGCTGGAGGTGGTTGGGGTGGCAGTGGTTGTGGGGCTGGTGGTTGTGGTGGGGGTGGTTGTGGGTCTGGAAGCAGCAGTTGTGGGGTTTGTGATGCTTGGTGTGGGGGTTGTGGGGCTGGAGGTGGTTGGGGTGTCAGCGGTTGTGGG
>NW_024968239.1:918-1327 GCF_019238085.1 Lagopus leucura
CTGGAGGTGGTTGTGGTGGGGGTGGTTGTGGTGCTGGAAGCAGCAGTTGTGGGGTTTGTGATGCTTGGCGTGGGGGTTGTGGGGCTGGAGGTGGTTGGGGTGTCAGCAGTTGTGGGGCTGGTGGTTGGGGTGAGGGTGGTTGTGGGGCTGGAGGTGGGGGTTGTGGGGCTGCTGTTTGGGGTGGGGGTGGTTGTGGGGCTGGTGGTCGTTGCAGTGGAGGTGGTTGGTGTGGGGGTGGTTGTGGGGCTGGAGGTGGTCATACTTGCAGTTGTGGGGCTGGTGGCTGTGGTTGAGGTTGTGGGGCTGGTGGTTGGGGTGTCAGCAGTTGTGGGGCCGGTGCTTGGGGTGGGGGTGGTTGTGGGGCTGGCGGTGGTCATACTTGCAGTTGTGGGGCTGCTGGTGGCTGTGG
>NW_024968240.1:0-5500 GCF_019238085.1 Lagopus leucura
TCCTCTGCTTCTATCCCCATTCCCATGGCTTTTAGCCTCATTCTCATCCCTTTTTGCACCAATTCCAGCACTTTCATCCCCATCCCATCCCCTTCAGCCCCATTCCCGTTCCCTCTTCCCCATTCCCATCCATTTCCACACCCTTTCATCCCTTTTATCTCCATTCCCAGCCCTTTTTGCCCTATTCCATCCCTTTTTGTCCCATTACCACCCCTTTTATCCCCATCCCATTGCTTTCCACCCCATCCCCAGTCCTCTTCCCTCCAGACCTGTCCATTTCCAGCCCCTCCCATTCCTTTTATGTCCATTCCCAGCACTTTTTGCCCTATTCCACCCTTTTTCATCCCCATCCCACCCCTTTTCACCACCCTCCCATCCCTTTTCATCCCACTCCCATCCATTTTCACTCCATCTCAACCCTTTTCACTCCCATTCCCGTAACTCACAACCCTCCCAGCCTCTCAGATCCCCATCCCCACCACTCACCTCCATCTCTTCCTCGTACATCTCCTCCTCATCCTCCATGTGATCCCCTCGGCCCCGACCACGGTTGCCCCGTCCCATTCCTCGGCCGCCCCTCATGCAGCCCCGACCCCGGCCCCGGAACCCACGGCCACGGCCACGGCCACCTAGGGAAGGAATGGAGGCATCACTTGGCAGATTCTGGTCGATTTCAGCCCAAAATGATGAAAATTGGGGCAGTGGGACACAGGGTGAGGTTTGGGTATGGAACAGGGGTTTCAGTTGTTGATGGATTGTGGCAGATTTCAGCCCAAAATGATGAAAATTGGGGCAGTGCGGCTCAGAGTGGGGTTTGGGTCAATTGCTGATGTTAGAAGTTGATGGATTGTGGCAGATTTCAGCCCAAAATGATGAAAATTGGGGCAGTGGGACACAGGGTGAGGTCTGGGTATGGAATTGGGGTGTTTTTTTCCAGTCCCAATGTACCGAAGAGGGGAGATTCCAGCCCCAAAAGCTCTGTACCTCGGCCCCGGTGCGATCCCTCCTTCGCCCGTCGGTACTGGTTCAGCTCCTTGGCGAAGTCGTCGTAGTCGTCCTTCGGCCCATCCTCATCCTCCTCCCCCTCATAGCGGCCATATTCTTCGGCCTCGTAGTCCTCATAGGAGCCGTAGCCTTTGGGTTCCATCTTGGAGTATGGCTTCTTTTGCATCGGGGCGTTGTGAGAGGAGTAGGGTTGGTGGGGCTGTGGGGGAAGAGGAAGAATGGGAACAGGGCTGGGGTCCTGCAGGGAATGGGGCTGGGGTCCCATTGAGAACAAGGATGGGATCCCATTGGGAATGGTAGTGGGATCCTGCAGGGAATGGGGCTGGGATTCCATTGGGAATGATGATGGGATCCCGTTGAGAACAAGAATGGGATCCCATTGGGAATGGTGGTGGGATCTCAATGGGAGCAGTAATGGGATCCCATTGAGAACAAGGATGGGATCCATTGGGAATGGTGGTGGGATCCCATTGGGAATGGTAGTGGGATCTTGCAGGGAGTGGGGCTGGGGTCCCATTGGGAACGATGATGGGATCCCATTGAGAACAAGGATGGGATCCCGTTGGGAATGGTGGTGGGATCCCATTGGGAACAGTGGTGGGATCTCAATGGGAGCAGTGGTGGGATCCCATTGGGAATGGTAGTGGGATCCTGCATGGAATGGGACTGGAATCCAAATGGGAATGAATGTGAGACCCCATTAGGAAGGGTGGTGGGATCCCAATGGGACTGGTGGTAGGATCCCATTGGGAATGGTGGTGGGATCCCACTGGGAACAGTAATGGGATCTTGTTGGGAACAGTGCTGGGATCCCATTGGGAATGGTGTTGAAAGCCCCATTGGGAATAGTGGCGGGATCCCACTGGGAGCACTTTTGGGATCCCACTGAGAGCTCTGCTGAGATCCCATTGGGAACAGCTCTGAAAGCCTTTTAATGACAAAACCCCTCAATTTCCCCATGTTTGGGGCCCGCACTCCATTCTCCCAGCACTCACAGGGATGTAAGGGGGGCTGTAGTCCCGGTACCGGCGGTGCCCCCCCTTCTCTCCAGGGCTGAAATCAGAGTCATCGCTGTCATCGGAGAAATCATCACTGGACGAGGCGTGTCGCTGTGAGGGAACCACACATCAGCCCCCATCATGGGCTTTTTGGGGTATTTTTATAGAAAACTTTGGGTTTTTAGGACCCCGGTTCTCCTTACGTCAAATCTTCATCGGGGGGGAAAAAATCTCCCATTCCCTTCCACCGCATTTTGTTTGAGGAATTCCAATGTTATTCATCCCAAACTTCATTTTGGACGGATCCACAAGGAGCATTTTTGAAGACTTAAGGTCCACAAAAGGGCATCTTTTAGGACGCCGGGACGAAGGAACAGCATTTTTGAAGATTTAGGGCCCACAAAGGGTACTTTTAAAGATGCAGGGACCCACGAATGTCATTTTAGAAGATTAAGGACCATAAAGGGCATTTTTGAGGACACAGGGACCCATGAATGTCATTTTTGAGCATTTAATCCATAAAGGCCATTCTTGAGGACAAAGGGACCCACAAAGGGCATTTTTGATGACCCCAGGGGCCAACAAGGGGCATTTGTGAAGATGGAGGGACCCACGAGTGCCATTTTTGAAGACACAGGAACCCAACAAAGGGCGTTTTTGAAGACGTAGGGACCAACGAAGCTCATTTTTGAGGATGTGGAGACTTAGAAAGGGCGTTTTTGAAGATGTAGGGACGCACAAAGGGTGTTTTTGAAGACGTAGGGACCCACAAATGCCATTTCTGAAGACACAGGATCCCACCAAGAGCGTTTTTGAAGACGTAGAGACCCACTGAAGGGCATTTCTGAGGCCCGGCTCACCTTGTGCTTGGATTTCCTCTTCTTCTTGGCTCTCCTCTTCTCCTTCTCGCGCTCCTTACGCCGTTTCCGCTTGCCGCGTCGGTGCGACCGCTCCCCATCCGAGTCGCTGCCGTGCCGCTCTCCCTTCTCCCTGCGGCTCCGCGTGGGCCGTGGCTCCGGGGTTTCCTCGGCACCGTCGTCCTCCAGCTCGCCCTCCTCCAGCTCCCCATCTTCCCTGTGGGGTGAAAGGGGAGGATGGGATCAACGCGGGGCTGCGCTCGAAGAACTGAAGGTCAAACCTAACCAAGGCCTCAAGTTCTGGCCCTCAAACCTGACCTCGGCCTTAAAACACGGCTGTGACCCTAAAGCCAGAGCCTGGCTTTATCTGACCCTAAAACCCAACCCTAAACCTGACCCCAGCCTGAAATCATGACCCCAAAACCCAACCCTGGCCTTGAACCCAACCCTATCTGACCCTAAAATCCAACCCTGGCCTTAAATTTGGGCCCTAAAACCTTACCCTGGCCTTAATATCAGACCTTTAGAATCCAATACTGACCCTGAACCCAACGCTGGCTTTCCATGCTGTCCTTAAAACTCAACCCTAATCCGAAATCCAGCCCTGGTCTTAAATTCTACCTCCAAAACCCAACCCTGGCCTTACATCCAACCCCAAACCTGACCCCAGCCTTAATTCATAACCCAACCTTAAAACACGGCGCTGGCCTTAAAACCTGACCCCAAAACCCAAGCCCATCCCTAAAACCCAACCTTAAGACCCAAACCTAACCCAAAACCCAACATGAAGACCCAAGCCTGACCCTAAAACCCAACACCAGCTCTAAATCCTGACCCCAACCAGTGGAGCTGGGCTGAATATGGCACACAGGTGGATGCAGAATGCAAACCCCAATGGCAACTGGATGGGGTTGGAAATTTGGGGGGGGGGGGATATTGCAAAGAGGGGCAAAATTTGTTCCAAAAGAGTGAAAATCTGCTGGAAGATGGCAGAATATGCCCCCAAAAAAACCCATCTGCCCAAAGATGGTGAAAAATGACAAAATAAAGGAAAAATCAGCTGCAAAAGGCAGAAATCCACCCAAAGGTGGCAGGAATTTGCCCCAAAGTGGCAGAAATCCACCCCAAATCCCAAATTCTCAGCACCATTTGCTCGAAGCCACGGGACCTCACATCCACTTCCTGAATTTGTTGTGCTTGGGACGAGTGTTAATTAATCCCGAGCTCATTTGGGTGGCCCTGACCTAATTACAAGGTAGGCAACATCAGTGGCAGGGCAGAAATGGCCCCAAAAAAGCCCCAGAAAGGCCCTAAAAGCCCCGCAAAAGGCAGCGGAAAAGCGCCTGGAAGACGACTGAGCTCATTAGCAGGCGGCTGTTCATTAATTAACTAATTAACCAATCAGTCCCGGGTCCTCCAGAGAGCAACGCTCCCTGAGGACCGTGTGATGAAATAGGAAAAACTGGGGGGAACTGCCCCTGTACTCCACCTATAGCCCCTATATGGGGCACAGCAACGGGTCCTATAGGGCCTCCTGCACCCACACCCACCCTATGGAACCCCTTATGGCCCTCCTCTACTTGTACTTGCATTATGGGATGTATATATGGCTTCCATAGGGCCTCCTGCACCCATAACCCACCCTATGGAGCCCCTTATGGCCCTCCTCTACTTGTACTTGCATTATGGGATGTATATATGGCTTCCATAGGGCCTCCTGCACCCATAACCCACCCTATGGAGCTCTTTACAGCCCTCCTCTACTTGTACTGGCATTATGGGATGTATATATGGCTTCTATAGGGCCTCCTGCACATATACAGACACATCTATGCCCTTCTCTACCTCTACTTGTCCTATTAAACACATATATGGTTTTCAGGCTGCAGTGTTCCTATGTTCACCTCAGGAAACAATATAGTTTATATACGGTCCTCTTCAACTTATATCTGCCTTATGGGGCACACGTGGCTTTTATGTGGCTTTTTTGCCTATACTCACCCTATAGGGCACATACATAGCTTCTATATGGCTCTCCTTTACCCATATCCCTATATCCACCTTACAGGACCCAAACAGAGTCCCTATATGGCCCTCCTCCACCTACACCCACCCAACAGGATACATATAGGGCTTATATATGGCTCTCCTTTACCTATTAACACCCTACAAGATACATATAGGATTCCTCTATCTCCTTCCTTGACCTAAACTGTCCCTACAGAACACATATATGGTTTCTATATGGTCCTCTTTCACCTATCAACACCCTACAGAACACATATAGGATTTCTATATGGTCCTCTTTTACCCATTAACACCATACAGGACACATATAGGGTTCCTATATGGCTGTGCTTTACTTACATCCACCCTACAGGACAAATACAGGATTCCTATAGGTTCTCTTTCACCTCTATCCACCCTGTAGGACACATATAGGGTTCCCATATGGCCCTGCTTTACTTATATCCTCCCTACAGAACACATATAGGGTTTCTATATGGCCCTTCTACACCCATAGAATTCCAACAGGACACATTTAGGGTTCCTATATGGTTCTCCTTTCCCTATAACACCCTACAGAATACAAACAGGGCTCCTATATGGTTTCCCTTAACTGTAACACCCTACAGGACA
>NW_024968241.1:0-3916 GCF_019238085.1 Lagopus leucura
CTGTTGCTGTTTGCTGTGCCCTGGTTCTGAATGGGGCAGGTGCCCACTTGCCTGGAGACAATTATTTCTTTAAATCCCAGCATGAGCTGGAGTAGCACTGAGCAGGGATTTCACTTTGTCTCAGTCTGTGGTGACAGCAGCCAAATGATATCAGAGACAAATTCAATTCTGTATTTTCAAGTACTGGCCTAAAGAAAGGAGAGGAATGGGGACTGTTGTGAATTAGATCGAGCGTGTGTAAGGAGGGAGGGAAAAATCTTTCCTGTCACTTTGAAGTGGAGCCTAATGGCTACCAAAGAAACTACAGCGATTACTACATTTATATTGTGTATGGAGCAATGTGTATTGCACAACCAGCTTTTCTGGCAGAGCTGAGCAGCTGAGCACTTTGAACTAGAAATGGACTTTGTTTTGCACATTCTCTGATATGGGCCAAATTCTTTCAGTACACAGTTCTGCTTAACTAAACTGTGTGTTGAAAATACATTACAAGCTTTCAGTCTATTCTCTCTTATGTCCTCTGATTTGATGAGAGTCCTGCATCATCAGTGATTGGTTTAAAAGAAGACAATTTTGTGCAGAGCTTGAGAACCAGCTGGAGATTCATGAACAGCATTCTGATCCTGCTTGATTTGTGATAGTTCTTCTTTATTATAGGCAGCAGGAAATCAGATACGTGGAAACATGTCTGGGAAGCCAGTTCTGCACTATGCTAACGCACGAGGCCGAATGGAACCAATAAGGTGGCTGCTAGCGGCTGCTGGAGTTGAGGTTTGTCTACAGTTGTTCCACTAAAAGCATGTGACAAATACTCACTTACAGTATTCCTTATAAAAAATGCACAGCCATTACAGAACAAAGGATCATCACTTCCTTACCCTTCGCAGGAGAAGCAACTTCCATTTTCATTTCCAACATCATGTGACGAGCACAGTCTTAGCATTTTAAACACGTCTTCCTCATGACTGCTGAAAGAAATTATTTAAAACTTGGCTTATTGTCCTCTAATCAGAGGAGTCAAGCACTTTACATTCTGAAAGTTCTAAGTTTATCCCTGAGCATACTGTATATTAAAAAACACTTTATTGTTTTAACTTTAATTATTTCTAGATAATAGAGCAGGGAATGTGTGTTTTAGGAGCTGAACTTTTTGTTTGCTGTTGTGATGGCAACACACCAAAAAACAATAGTCTTCATCCCTGCTTTTGTCAGCTTGTGGAATAGGAGCTCTAACATGAATCCATCTTTCCAGTGTGAATATTCCTATTCTCCTCCCTGCAACATCTCCTGCCAGGGCTCAGAACACAAGCACAGAATCATACAATCATAGGATGGATTTGTTTGGAAGAAACTTTTAAGATTGCTCTGCTACAGGCACAGACACCTCCCTCTAGACCAGGCTGCTCAAAACCCCATCTAGCCCCAGGAAGGGGCATCCACAACCTCTCCGGGTGACCTGTTCCACTGTATCACCACCCTCACACTTTCTTCCTGATTTGTAGTATAGATCTTTTCCAGCATCATGCTTGCTATTTCTTCAGAAGAGAAACTTTTGTGCCTTCTCTTTACTTCAGGTTTAGCCAAAATGTGATGGGCACAAAAATACAAATTTGCATGGGAGAGTGATGAGGAGACAATAGGGCAAAGGCAAACTAATTATTCAAATCCTTATTTGGCGTTTCTGAAACAAAATTCCCTCAGCATTGCATTTTGGGCCCTTGTTGTCTCATGACAAGTTAAAACATATAGTCAGAAAACAATTTTCCTTCCGTATTCCCTGCAGTTTGAAGAAAAATTTCTGGAAAAAAAGGAAGATCTCCAAAAGTTAAGGACAGGTAAGTTTCCTTTAGCTTTTAATAATCAGATAATAATGACCATTAGAACTGTGTGTTCTAGAACATGACAGGAATCTTATGTCTCTTGAAAAGAAAACCTAGACTGGCTGGTACAGATGGAATCACAGACACGTGCTGTAGTAAGCATTACCTTGGGGTCCATCTGGCACAAGTCCTGCTCATATAACCAGAGTAGGTCCCCAGGACCACATCCAGGCAGCTTTTGAAGATCTCCAAGGAGGAGACTCCACAGACTCTGGGCAAACTCTGCCAGCACCCCATGACCCACACAGTAACTGTGTTTCCTGGTGTTCAGATGGGAACCCACTTTACTCATTGGCACTTGCCTTATGTCAATATATTATCTGCAGTCAGATCATCTTGAAGCATGAGCACAAATGAAAATATCTTTAATAGCAAAAAGTTTCTGTTTGCGTGCATGCCTGCCTTAGTGTGGCTACAAAGGTGGACGCAGCTGATGGGTTAGCTGTGTCAAGAAATGTGATTCCATGAAGCAAATACAGTTTCTTCCAACAGCTCCCAGCTTGCCTTCTTCCTTCCTAGTGTAAGACTTACACAGACAAGCCGAGATTTACACAGCTACGATCTCACACCAATCGGTATTTGGCTTATGCAGGAATCATGTGAACTGCCAACTATTATTCCCTGCTTCAAGCATGGTTTTGTAGAAAGTCAGTGTAGGAGTCATAAGTATAAAAACTAACACGTATATTAATGTAAAACACTAACAGAAGTCTGGGTTTCCAAAATCCTTACTAAGGTATATCAGAATTTGGTGCATGATAGGTCAAATCCTTTAGTGTTTAGAATCTGTACTAACCTCAACAAAAAATCAACTGAATTAGGGCCACGCAGTTCTGGACTTGTGTTTTTCAGCATATGATTGCTGAAAGATCTGCATTTGGGCACTTCTTCGGATTTGAAGAAACTTCAAGAAACTTTTAATAAGTTATTAGTATATCACTAATGAATGGTCTTGTGGCAAACCATTCCACACCATATTATGAGAGTGAGGAATCAAAAATAAGAATGGTGGTTATTTTCCCATATCCCCACAGATGGTCTTCAGTCACAAACGCTCAGCATCTCCTTGTTGTCTTCTTCTTCCCCAGATGGATCCCTGCTGTTCCAGCAAGTGCCCATGGTGGAGATTGATGGGATGAAGTTGGTGCAGACCAGAGCCATCCTCAACTACATAGCAGGGAAATACAATCTCTATGGGAAGGACCTGAAGGAGAGAGCCCTGTACTGTACCAGTACTACCTTTGTTTGTTAGCTCATAGCTGGTACTGCTTTTCTGTAAACAAAATATGTCGTAACACGGAATATTTCAGCTCACATTCAGAAACACAGTGGTTCAGCAAGTTTTTTTATAGCACATGTTGACCATGACTGTGGGTGATGTTTACAGTAGTAATAAAAAGCTAGATAAGGCAGGCAGGATGGCGTAAGGGAATTTATAAAGATCAGAGTTCAACATGGTTTTCAGAAAGGAAAAAGCAAAAGCACTGGGGAACCATGGTTTAACCTGAAGTATGTTAAAATGCTTCAACTTAATAAGCATAATTCAAGATACCTGTTAGGAATTGTACAGCCCCACTGTTTGATTAAACATAGCTAATGAGAGCTTTGGCATCGGTTTGGATACACCAATGTCAATATGCAATTCTGTATTCATATTTGAAAAAACTTAATACAGAGAAGTATCTGCCCTGGTGAAAAATGAAGGAGCACAGCCTTTTACTGATGGGTTTAAGTTTGTTCCTGTTCCAATATTCTGACCTTCACTATTTGACTTGACCAACTAGATCTGTTCCTTTCAGAATTGACATGTATGCGGAAGGATTGGCAGATCTGTATGAGTTAATCATGATGAACGTTGTCCAACCAGCAGATAAAAAGGGGGAACATCTTGCTAATGCTTTGGACAAGGCTGCAAACAGATATTTACCAGTCTTCGAGAAGGTGCGTGGCAAAAATTTAGTAGCTTAATTAATATTGTTTTCCTGAAATTTCATTCCTGGTCTACACAATCTTTTTATTCAGACAAAAGGAAAGGA
>NW_024968242.1:0-2100 GCF_019238085.1 Lagopus leucura
GGATTCCTACAGCCCCATCATGGTTGGGTTCTGGTGGCCAACCATGGATGGATTCTGATGGCCAACCATGGTTGGATTCCTACAGCCCCATCATGGATGGATTCTGGTGGCCCAACCATGGATGAATTCTGGTGGCCTCATCATGGATGGATTCTGGTGGCCCCACCATGGTTGGGTTCTGTTGGCCAACCATGGTTGGATTTTGGTGGCCCCACCATGGTTGGGTTCTGTTGGCCAACCATGGATGGATTCTGGTGGCCCCACCATGGTTGGATTCTGGTGGCCCCATCATGGTTGGGTTCTGGTGGCCCCACCATGGTTGGATTCTGGTGGCCCCATCATGCTTTGGTTCTGTTGGCCAACCACGGTTGGATTCTGGTTTCCCCACCATGGCTGGATTCTGATATCCTCCCACCTCCAACCTCCCACGGAAGAGCCCCCCAAGGCCGCCTCCCACCCCACATCCCCGAGGCCCCCCAACTCACGGCAGGTCCTGGGGATGCGCCACGGTCCCACGCGGATCTTAGCCTGGCGACAAGCGGCGTCGTAAGCTGCCAGGACCTCTCCAAGGGCATCCCTGTCCCCGGGGGACTCGCAGAGCTCCCACAGACAGATATCAAAGAAGATCCCAGGACGGACCACCTCGTGACAGACCCCAAAAGGCCCCCTGGGGTCCTTCAGGACGTTGCAAAGCTTGCTGTGGATGTATTCATTTTTGGGAGGCTGTCGACACGGTGGACATTTTGGACCTGGACACAGACGGTGACACGTGACCGCGTCGTTCCGGTGGAGGCGATGGTCGTTGTGGAGGCGACCGTCGAAGTTGCCGCATAGACCGCAGGTGGAATTGCGGTAGGAAGAAGGCACGGCGATGGCCAACATGTCCCCCGGGCCTACGGTGACGCTGAGGCCGAAGTCGGTGACGAGGAGGATGGTGGCACCTTTGTGGGCCAGGCAGGCAGCCCGGCGCGGCAGGCAGAAGGGCAGCGGCACCGCGGAGCTGTCGACCTTTGGGGGGTGGGATGGGGGGTTGGGGGTCAGCCGTGAGGGGCTGGGTGGTCGTCTGTGAGCCTCGTCGCCCGTCACTTGGCCTTCATCCATCCATCCTCATCGTCCATCCTCATCCATCCATCCTCCTCCATCCATCTTCATCCATCCATCCTCATCCATCCATCCTCGTCCACCCTCGTCCATCTTCATCCATCCATCTTCATCCATCCATCTGTTCTTACCCATCCTCATCCATCCTCATCCATCCTCATCCATCCTCATCCATCCTCATCCATCCATCTATCCTTATCTATCCTCATCCTCCTCCATCCTCCTCCATCCTCCTCCATCCTCCTCCATCCTCCTCCATCCTCCTCCATCCTCCTCCATCCTCCTCCATCCTCATCCTCATCCATCCATCCTCATCCATCCAATTTCATCCGTCCATCCAACTTCTTCCATTCTCATCCATCCAGCTTCTTCTAGCCATCCATCCTCATCATCCTCATCCTCATCCTCATCCTCATCCATCCATCCTCTTCCATCCTCTTCCATCCTCTTCCATCCTCTTCCATCCTCTTCCATCCTCTTCCATCCTCTTCCATCCTCATCCATCCTCATCCATCCTCATCCATCCTCATCCATCCTCATCCATCCTCATCCATCCTCATCCATCCATTCAATCATCACCCGTCACTTGGCCTCCATCCATCCATCTTCATCCATCCATCCTCATCCATCCTCATCCTCATCCATCCATCCATCCATCCTCATCCCTCCATTCAATCTCTTCCAACCTCTTCACCATCCATCCTCGTCCATCCAACTTCATATCCTCCACTTCCCCCTCCATCCCCTTCCATTCCCCCACCTCCCCTACCTCCCCCATCTCCCCATCCTCACCCCCTCCATCTCCCCATCTCTCCCACTCCCACCCCCTCCATCCCCTCCATCTCCCCCTCCATCCCCCACATCCCCTCCCCACCTCTCCATCCCCCCACATCCCCCACTCCCACTCCCTCCATCTCCCCACATCCCCCTCCATCCTCTCATATCCCCCATTCCCACCCCCTCCATCCCCCTCCATCCTCCCACCTCCCCCACCTCCCC
>NW_024968243.1:0-9467 GCF_019238085.1 Lagopus leucura
ATCACAGAATCACAGAATGGCTGGGGTTGGAAGGGACCCCAAGGACCGTGAATCTCCAACCCCTGCAGGGCCACCAACCTCCCCATTTCACAGCAGCCCAGGCTGCCCAGGGCCCCATCCAACCCGGCCTTGAACACCTCCAGGGATGGACGGGGCATCACAGCCTCTCTGGGCAGCTGTTCCAGCCCCTCACCACTCTCACAGCACAGAACTTCCCCTGACATCCAGCCTCCATCTGCCCTCCCTCAATTCAAACCATTTCCCCTCGTCCTGCTGTCATCTCCCCTTGCACAGAGTTGATTCCCCTCCTGTCTGCAGGCTCCCTTCAGGCACTGCAGGCTGCACTGAGGTCACCCCCAGCCTTCTTTTCTCCATGCTGAACGAGCCCAGCTCCCTCAGCCTGTCTCTGTAGGGAGGTGCTGCAGCCCCTGCTCATCTCTGTGGCTCCTCCAGACCCTCTCCAACAGCTCCCCATCTTTCTTGTGCTGGGGGCTCCAGCCCTGGATGCAGTGCTGCAGATGGGGCCTCACAAGAGCAGAGCAGAGGGGGACGATCACCTCCATGTCCCTGCTGCCACCCCTCTGCTGATGGAGCCCAGGATCCCATTTGCTTTCCGAGCTTCATTTCCTGATAGGCAAGGAAATCAGTGCCATAAAAGCTCTGACTGCAGAAAAAACAGGTTTGCTAGGGATCAAATTCAGACTGCTTGAAGTACACATGCATCCTGGTGCTCAAGGTTAGGAATCACAACTGCACAGAAAGATTTTGGATTTGGCCTCAAGCATCCTGCAGGACCAAGCACTGTGTATCATCATGGATGCACAGCAGTACTTGGATCACACAGACACACAGCAACACGAAGACACTCCACACTGAACTGCTCCCAGGCACTTGGTGGAGGGCTCCACCGAGTGAAATTTCATCGTTCTTCTATCATACCTGCAACTTTGTCCCGAATCAGCTTTGCAGATTCAACTTCGCCGATACTGCTGAATAGGCTCCGCAGCTCATCCTGCGTCATGTTCTGGGGGAGGTAGTTCACAATGAGATTTGTTCTGCCGATGTCATCTCTGCAATCTTCAGCCATGTGATCTTCATAACCATTAGACATCTTATAACGTATCTGCAAAGAGAAAAACCCCAAATAAATAAGTTGCAGAGCTCGGTGTGAGCCAGACTCCCTCCACCTGCCATCAGCCGGGCTGTTTATTTCAGACAAAAAGCAATTGTTCCAACTATGCACATTTTTCCCCACTTGTAAAACAAAACTATTTTTGTTGCCATTCCCAGAAGAATTCATTCCTTCAAACAGCATTTCAGGGACCACGTGGCACACTGCATGGCTCCCACGGCTCCTTTCCTTCAGGGCAAAGGAATGGCAGCAGCTCTTCATGCACGTCGCTATAAACCCAACCATCACCACAGCAGGGCTGAAGTCAGAAAGCCCATATTCACAGAGGGAACACTGCCATGGAAGAGAGGCTTTCAGTCCATTCTCCAGCATCTGCTGAGTAGCAATGAGTGTTTGCTTCACACTTCTTGGGAAAGTCAGCGTTCTTAATGGGGAAAAAAAACAAATCACTGAGCACACCGTGTGGGAACAAACCACTACCAGACCCACAGCCCTGAACACTGAGACCAAATCCTTTGTTTGGTGAGGATGGAATGAAGCAAACCACGGAAGGGGTCTTGCTACTCTGCACTGAGAAGCCTCTGAGCCCCACATTTCTACATCTCAAATGCCAACGGCAGCAAACCGCCCCCTGCCCCCAGGACAGGCATCTGCTCCATGGAGGCAGTGGGAAATCGTGGCAGGAAGGAAGCAGTTATGCTGTATCAGCAGCTCTAAGCTGCTTTCTTTGCAGCAAGATAAGCACAGGAACCAACAACAGGGAATAGGAAAGCAAGGAGAGAAGCTGCAAAGCCAGGAGCCAAGCAAGATATTCCTCACTTCTGCATCCCAAGCTGTCAGACCATCTCAGCTGTACTGCAAAGCTGTACAGCAAGCACAGGTCCCCTTCCAGCTGTGCCAGAGCCGTGCAGGCACAGGCTCACAATCTGGGCTCCTGCTCTGCTCCAGGACACCAGCACACCTGAACCTTCCTTGCTCACCTCACTGCAGCCTCTGGGCCACGTGGCTGAGACAGTTTCTAAGTTGGTGAAAGGCAATTTTGCCAAGCACGGAACTCCCAGACCCGTGTATGGTCTGGGAAGTGACAGCACTTTGGAAGTGGAATCAGCTTGAAGTCACAGCCTCTCACTGCACTGCCTGCAACGCTCACCTCCACTCCCTGAGATACACACACAGTGCCCAGGGCACTGCTGATCCAGAACTTTGCTAAGAAAGCAAACTTACGAACCAGGCTGACACAGGAACGCTCTCAGGGAGGATTCCTGCTCCTGACACAAACAGCTCAGAGGTTTGCTACATCCTCCCTTCACCTACAGGCCCACAAAGGCACAAGACCACTGTTGGGCTCACAGATTTGAATGCAGACACCAAAACAGGTGATAGACGATAACATGTCAGCTGCTGCAGAACCTAAGAGGGAAACTGCTCTTCCACGAGCAGCGAGCTCTGTGCTGTCTCACCAGCACTTTGCTCTCCAGCCCTGGGGCACTTCTCATCCACCCAGGCTGCCAGCGGTGCTGAGCACAAGAAGATCAGAGCTCTGTGAACGGCTCCATGGTCTCTGCTATCACGGCCTACACCAACAGCTGACACTTGGCCCAAGACAGCACTGGTGAGTGAGCAGGGGCTGCACTGAGCCAAGCAGTGCTGGTGGGGCTCTGCTTTGGGCCAACTTTGGTCTCAAGGGTTGGGCCCTGAAGGCACTGGCTGACCTCAAGAACTCCAGGGCCATACAAAGAGCCCTGCTCCTCGATCTGCAGCAGAAGGACGATGCTTATTGGCATGCCTCCCCTCCCACAAGGCTCGGATGCAAACAACAACCTGCTGCCTGGTCTGGCCATTGAGCATCTACTGCTCAATGGTGAGGCTGCAGGGCAGGCTTTCTTGGAGACCACACCTGAAACAGAGCCAGAAGGACACTGCTACGCCAAGGGCAGTGCCAAGCAGAGCCCCACAGTCACAAGGGATGGGTGCAGAGGGGCTGAGAAGCCCAGCACTGAGCACATGGCAGTGCCACACACACAGAAAGGCAAAGCAGAGCACAGTGAGCTTCCATCAGCCCCCACCCACCAGGAAAGTCACTTCCAACAACATTCCAACACAGCCTTGATAAAACAGAGCTTCCTTTGCAGCCAAGAGATGGCACTGAGAAGCAAGAGTTCAATCCAGGCACAGGGGCGGGACAACAAATCCCCACGGAGATCACAGTGAGGATGCAGATCAACAGCACCAGGCCTACGTGCCTCCAAGAGGAAGAGAAGAGATGAATCTCCCAGCGCTCTGCAGCCAGAACGCTGCTGTCCCACCTCCTGATCCGGATCCCTCTGCAGACACCACACATCTCCCCCCAGGACCCTCCTGGCACCCTGCACACAAAGCCCCTCCACAGCCCAGCTTGGTGGCACAGGGCACCCATATGGCATCTGGGATCTGCTTCTTCTGGATGGAGAAATAAACCCCAGCAAGGCAGCTGCTGAAATGTGCCCACCTGGGGGTCTCCATTAAAACTGCCTTTAACCACCAGGAGGATCCTTGCCCACTGTCAGGCCACACAAGCTGCTGAACCCACATGTGTTGAAGCCCCTTTTGCTCATCCATCCATGGAATGCATCATGCCTGCTTGCCTGTCCTGATGGATTTTCAGCATTAATGGGCTTCTATTGATTTCTTTCTCCCCTTTGCAACCCTGGAATGAACACATTTCCCTTCCCCGCCGCTTTGGCTCAGTTGTATTGAAGATGCCAACATTTCCTCTCAGTTCTAATGTCAGAAAGGCCTCCCTCCATCACCACCACCAGCTACTGCCAAAACCCATCACACATCTCCACATTCTTTAGTTCTCCATGCCTCCAAGGGGCATTTCCACAATGATCACATTTACCTCAGAACCCTTCTAAGCTCCTCTCAGTGATCCTCGCCCACCGCCATACAGCCAGTGCTGCTCCCAGTGCTTGTGGTGGCACTCAGAGCAAGAAGGGCTGGAGGCCAAAAGAGAAACCACTGCCAGTGATGGGAAGGAAACCAGAACAGCAAAGGAGCACACAGCCACGAGCACCTGCTCATCTCCATCTCCTCTGCTGTAAAAACACACCAGGAGCAGCTTAAATCCTGCACACAGCACGGGTTGGAACCAGATGACCGTGACGGTCCTTTTCAGCCTATGATGCTCAGCTGCACAGCGCGTGCATCACCTCCACAGGGCGGTGCTGGGCAGCCCGGCGGGTCACGGCGGGCAGCGGACAGGCGGCACGGAGCCGCACATCGCACACGGCCTCAGCGCTGCGCGGCAGGACGGGAAACCCCGCAGCTATGCCGGCTCCGCGCTCACATCGGGTAAGGCTAACGGGACGCATCCCAGCGCCGAGCCGAGGCGGACAGCGCCGAGCCGAGCCGAGACGGACCGAGCGGCGCCGAGCCGAGGCGGACCGAGCCGAGCCGAGCCGAGCCGAGCCGAGCCAAACCGAACCGAGCAGCACCGAGCCGAGCCGAGCCGGACAGCGCCGAGCCGGACAGCGCCGAGCCGAGCTGAGCGGCGCCGTCCGCTGCGCCCCGCCGCCGCGCACAGCCACTCACTGTCGCCCATTACCGCTCACTGCCGCCCATTACCGCTCATTCTCGCCCCTCCCCTCCCCGCCCCCCCGCCCCATCCGCCGCCCCGCCCGCCCCGGGCCCCTCCCCCCTCAGGCCCGGCTCTCCCCCGCAGGCCCGAGCCTAGGCCTCGCCGCCCCGATCCCCGCCGCCCCCGTTCCGCCGCGTTCCGCCCCGCCCTGGAGCGCCGGGAGCTCCGCGGGCGCCGCCCCTCCCCGGCCCGGCGCGGCCCGTTCTCACCTCGCTGCGGTTCGGCGCGGCCGTGCAGCGGGAGGCGAACGGCTCCGCAGCGCACAACAAGCCGCTCGCAGCGCCGCCGGTCACGCCCCCCCGCCCCCGCCCGCCGAACGCCATTGGACGCCGCGCGCACGTGTCCCGCGTCTCATTGGTCCGCCTGGCCGTCCGTCTCGCGGCGGCCGCGAACCGCGGGGGGAGGGGCGCCGCGCCGGGGTGGGCGCCCCCGGGAAGAGCGGGAGGAACTGCGGGGCTCCGCGCGGGGCGGGAGGGCGCGGAGAACGGCGGTGGGAGCCGGACGGAGCGCGGGTGTGCGGGGCGGCACCGGAAATGGCCGGGCTGCGGCGCTGCGGGGAGGACGGCGGGAGCGCGGCCGTGCTGCGGGACGGAGCTCCAGCCCGGAGCTTCGCGCTGCCTGCGGGCGCAAAGAAGGAGCGGAGCTCAGCGCAGCTTCCGGGCGGGGAGAAATGGGGCTGGAGCCCAGGCTGCCCGTGGGCAACGAGGAGAAGGACCTCGAGCCCAGAGTCCAGCGCTACTCTTGGGAGGGAAAGGAAAAGGGTCTGGAGCCCAGAACCCATCACTGCCCTCTGTTGTAGAGGAAACGATCTGGAGCCTAGAGGCCATTACTGCCAGTGCACGAGGAGGAGAAGGACCCCAAGCTGCATCACTGCCCTCGGTTGGGGAGGAAAGGGGCCTGGGGCCTATCGCTGCTTGCTGGCAAAGAGGAAGAGGGCTGGAGCCCATTGCTGCTCAAAGGCAAAGAGGAGAGGGGCTGTGCCCATCGCTGACTGTGGTTGAGGAGCAGGAGGGTCTGGAGCCCAGAGCTCATCACTGCTGTAGGCGAGAAGAACCCAGGGCCCATCGCTGCTTGCTGGCAAGGAGAAGAGGGACTGTGCCCATTGCTGCCTGTGGGTGAGGAGGAGGGGGTGAGCCCATCACTGCCCTCCTGAACTGATCCTGTCGGAGCAGAAATGCAGGCAGCAGTGTGCAGCAGAAGATCCCACGGGACAGCAGGGCCGGCGCCTCCCGCCGCTCCGCATGGGCAGCACAGCAGTGCAGTAACACCGCGTGTGCTCAGCAAAGAGCTGAACGCCCCCTGGCTCAGCGGTGAGCTGCAGTGGGAGCCGTGCTGTGTTCCAGGTCCTCCTGCAGTGACCCGATGGGAAGAGCTGAGTCAAGTTTGGGCCAAAAATCCCCCAAAGCAACGTCAGAGCATCACTACATTACGGGATGTTATTTTCCATTCACAAACAACGCGCAATCTGATTTTTTCTTAGCTCAGCAGGGTAACTAAAAACCACATTGGTGCACAGCTGTGATGAGCAGAAGAGCTGTGAGATCAGAGCCACACGCACCAGACCCAAACCCTGCCCCACAGCCACCCCATAGACCCCCTGTATGACAACACACGCTGCTCTATATGCTCCCATTCCCTACCACATAGGACCTCCCTGTAGCCCAGCATGCATTCTGCCCCATAGGCCCCTACCCCGTCCCATATGTGCCCCCCATCCACTCCCATAGCCTGCCCTATATACCCACCCCATAGGCCCACGTGACCCACATCCCACCCCTCAGCCATCTCCACAGAACCCCCATAACCACCACATAATCTGCTCCATACCCCTCCACCTTGCCCCATAGACCCCCCCCCAGGTTTCCCATAACCCTACCCATAGCCCACTGCATATCCTGCCCCATAGACCCTTTATATACCCCCATAGCTCCCCACAACTCCCCACACCCTGCCCCATCTCCTGCCCCACAGACCCCCCATACCTACTTCATATCCTGCCCCATTAAACACCCCTACCCCACCTCATTGCCCCCACACTTTGCCCCATGTACCCCTCACAGCCCGCCCTACAGCCTGCCCCATAGGCACCCCATAATCCACCACGTATTCTCTCACAAACCTTGCCCCATAGTAACCCATAGATCCCCCGCCAACCTTCCCCATGTGCCCCATATCCCCCATATTCCAATCGCAATCCCATTAAGCCCCCTATTAAGCCCCACCCCTTTAAACCACACCCCCAGCCCTCGAGGCCCCGCCCCCTCAGGTGCAGCGCACCAATCGCAGCCCGGGAGGAGGAGGCAGCAGGTGCGAGGCCCCACCCCCTGACAGCACCCTCCACAGAGCTCCGCCCCCAGTGCTCATCAGGCCACGCCTCTTTCCTCCAACGCCCGCAGGCCCCGCCCCCCGCGGCGTCATGGGACGAGGGCGGGGCCTCAAAGGGGCGGGGCCTCAACGGGGGGGAGGGACGGGGCCTCAAAGGGGGGCGTGTCCAGAACGGTGGTGGGGTCAGAAAGGGGTCAAGGGGTGGGACTGGGGTCAATGCAGTCCAATAGACCCCATAACTGTCCCATAGGCCACCTACCCACCCTATGAGTATCCCATAGCCACCCCATAACTGCCTTATAGGCCCTATAGTCCCTATGACTCCCCCATAGACCCCATAACCACCCCATAGACCCCCTAGCCACCCCATAACTGCCCTATAGACCCCATGGACCCCATCATACCTAGTCCCTATGACTACCTCATAGATCCCACAACCACCCCATAAACCCCCAAGCCACCCCATAACTGCACTCCAGGCCCTATAACCACCCCATGGGCCCCATAATGCATCCATGTCTGCCTCATGCCTGTTGCAGGCCCCAGAAGCAGCTGCTCTTGGCCCCATAGGAGCCCACACAGGTGGCACGAGAGCAGTGCTGGTGGCACAGTGTGGGGCTGGGTTGGGGGTAGGGTGCGGGGCAGTTGAGAGATATAGGGCTGAGACCCAAAAGTCAGTGTGGGGATGAGTCGTGAGTGGAGTGGGGCCCATAAGTGCAGGGCTGATCCTTATGTGTGGGGTGGGACCCATAGGTGGGAGTTGGGACCCGTAAGTGTGGGGTGAACAGATAAATGGGTGCTGAGACCCACAAGCGTGGGGCAGAAGCTCATTACTCCCCAGTCCCGGCCCCACTGCACCCCCCATGCAGCCCCATAGTGCCCAATCCCCATCATTCCTTCAATACCCCAAATCCCCATAAATCAGCGGCCGTCAGCACCTGGAAATGGGGCCAGAAATGGGAAAATCGGTGACTCCTGAAATCCCCAAATCCCCTCCTTCATCCCAACCTCATCAACTAATTGCTCATTAATTATCACTGATTCGCTATTATTTACCCCGGAATGACACTAATTACCGATAGATACCCAAAGTTTCACTAATTCCCAATACTTCCCTGACCAATTACCCACAATTACTACTAATTACCCATTACTTCCCACCATTTAACCCTAATTACCCCATAATTATGCTAGAATTACCCACTATTACCCCATTACCACTAATTACACATCAATTACCATTAGTTACGCATAGTTACCAATTAATTGCCTGTAATTACTCCCAATCGTCCCCAGTTGTCATTGATCCCCACTAATTACCCTCAATTCCCACTAAATCCCTTAATTCCCCCATTTTTGCCCCCCTAATTAGCACTAATTCTCACTAATTATCTCTCAATTCTTACTTATTATCCCCAAATTACCTATACTCCTCACTAATTACCACCACCATTCCCACTTATTCTCACCAATTATCTCAAATTATCACCGATTCCCACTAATTACACCCTCAATTCCCACTAATTCCCCATAATTATCCTTAAATACCCTCAATTACCACTAATTACCCAATTCCAACTACTTACCCCTAATTCACCTTAATCACCTGACTCCTGCTAATTATCCCCAGCTCCCACAAAATCCCACTAATTGATCCCCAATTCCCAACAATTACCCCCAATTACCTCCTATTCACACTAACTACCCCGCGAAATCCCATTAATTACCACCAATTCCCGCTAATTACCCCCAATTCCTACTAATCATTATTTATCTCCCCAGCTACCCCCATAATTACCATCAAGTACCCCCAATTCCCAGTAATTCCCCCCTACTTCCCCAATCCCAATCCCCATAATTCCCTCAATCCCCCAAATCCCCCTAATTCCCCCTAATTCCCACCTATTCCCCCCAGTTCCCAATAATTTCCCAGTCCAATCCTCCCATTCCCTCCCGTTCCCCCAGTTCCCAGTAGGGGATGGGTTGGGATTAGGATTGGGATTGGGATTGGGATGAGGGTTAGAGTTGGGGTTGGGGTTGGGATTGGGGTTATTTTAGAGTTGAGGATGGGGTTGAGGTTGGGGTTGGGTTAGGTTTGGGGATGGGGTTGTGGTTGGGGCTGGAAATGGGGTTGGGGTTGGGATTAGAGTTAGGGTTGAGGTAGGGGTTGGATTGGGGTTGAGATCGGAGTTGGAGATGGGGTTGAGTTTGGGGTTTGAGTTTGTATTGGAGTCTGGATTGAGTGAGAGGTGGGGATGGGGTTGGGTTGGAGGCAGTGTTGACAGTGGGGTTTGGGGTGGAGGCTGGGATGAGGACGGGTTTGTGGTTGGGTTAAGAGTTAGGGTTGGGGCTGTGTTGGGGTTGGAGTTGAGTTGTTTTGGGGTTGGGGTT
>NW_024968244.1:0-481 GCF_019238085.1 Lagopus leucura
CTCGGCCAGGGACACGCGGTAGTTCTCCAGGAAGATGACCTTCAGCCGGTCGCCCACGGCCGGGTCGTGGTTCACCACGTCCCCGATGGACGTCACCAGTTTGATGATCAGCTTCGCCATGTGGTAACCGGGGGCGGCCTGCAGGGGGCGCAGCGTCACGCGCGGGGACCGCAGGGACAACGGGGACACAGGGACCGGTAGGGACACATAGGGAGACATGGGGACACATGGGGACACACGGGGACACAGGGACACGTAGGGACACGTAGGGAGACATGGGGACACATGGGGACACACGGGGACACAGGGACCGGTAGGGACACGTAGGGAGACATAGGGACACATGGGGACACATAGGGACACATAGGGACACATAAGGACCAGTAGGGACACATGGGGACACATAGGGACAACGGGGACACAGGGACCGGTAGGGACACATAGGGAGACATGGGGACACATGGGGACACACGGGGACACA
>NW_024968244.1:581-1080 GCF_019238085.1 Lagopus leucura
AGGGACCGGTAGGGACACGTAGGGAGACATAGGGACACATGGGGACATGTAGGGACACATAGGGACCAGTAGGGACCAGTAGGGACCCATAGGGATACATAGGGACACGTAGGGACACATAGGGACAACAGGGACACACAGGGACACGTAGGGACCCGCAGGGACACATTGGGACACATGGGGACATGTAGGGACACACAGGGACACACAGGGACCGGTAGGGACACATAGAGACATGTAGGGATACATAGGGACCCATAGGGACACGTAGGGACACACAGGGACATATAGGGACATATAGGGACCACGGGGGGCATACATAGGGACCCATGGAGACCCATAGGGACACACAGGGACACATAGGGACCCACAAGGACCAATAGGGGCCCATAGGGACACGTAGGGACCCATAGGGACCCATAGGGACCCACAGAGACCCATAAAGACCCATAGAGACCCATAGGGACACGCAGAGACCCAGAGAGCCCCATAGATTCCT
>NW_024968245.1:0-4977 GCF_019238085.1 Lagopus leucura
ATCCTCGATTTAACACCTTCTGTCCAAAGGCCCCACCACTCTTGCCACTTACCCCTGTGAATCACGATCCAGTGGCTGATAAGCCAGGGAAACTCTATTACGTCCCTGGCCAGACTGTGTCGATTGACTCAGCTAACCTGAGGCCAGTTTCCCTAACCTTAACAGGATCCCTTAACAAATATCTTTGGAAGGCTAAAGATACCCCGAAAAAGGAATATGAAATCAACACTTGCTGGATTGTTCCCTCATTTTTTAACCATATTAACAAAGCCCAAAAAGAGCAAGTCGGTGTCTTGTTTTTATTTCACAGAAGATCCCCGTGGGACCTTGACAGAACACAAAACGGCTAATAGCTGATTTTAACTATTTGTATTTTGCGACCGAAATACTGAAGATTTGATCATGCTAGAACACTGAATGTACCTCTTGATTACATTTTTTGGTTGCAATAGTGTTATGTTTTGTGGGTGTGGGTGGTGATTGGTATCAGTCCTTGGATCTGTTAAACTTCACAACTGGGTTCAGGGTTTTTACAGGTCATCCTGGCTTACTGGTACTCCCTGCACAGTGATGCCATTTCTTTTGACCCCTTCTTTCACCCCTTTTTTACCAAACTGATTATGATTTGCATGTAACTCCTCCACAGTGTTTCCAAATTCCTAACAAACTGGGAAATGAATCAAGGGACCCATCTAATATCTATCAGATGTGGTCACAAAAGAAATCTATCAGAAAGCCTTTTGCACTGATGCTTTTCAGTGTCACATCAGTCTAGGAGTTCCATCCAAAACATGGTTGTTGGAAAGTGCCTAAGTTTTAAAGGAGAAGTGTATGTTTCTGGGATTACCCCTCTTTGATGGATTGTACTGTGGGGGTATCCTGCACACACTATCCTGTGAAAAGTTCTGTGGACTGTAACAATACTTGAACTTGCCAAACTAATATTTGTATCTCTCAGCATTTGAATTGCTTTGGAAATGCTCAAGTGTAAAGTTCTTGAGACACTAAATTGTCTTAGAAAACATTCCATGGCAAGTCCACATGTTGTCAAATTAGACTAGATATGCTTTTAGTAAATTAAGTGAAGTTGTGGAGCTATTCATAAACACCACAACCTCTACTGAAGAATTCCCATCTGGATCCTGGCTTACACTGGGAGTTCCTGGGTTGGGAAAGCAGCTGACACAAATACCTCTGTTTGTTTTACCTATTTATTATTATTGGTTATTGCCAAATGTATGGATGTCTCTTTTCACTTTCTACCTTTTATTCATCATGTAACATTTGTGATACCACTCCTCAGGTATCACTGAGTGGTGTCTGTGGAAAACTGAATGATTCTAATTGTTGTCTAAAGATTGATGATAATGGTGAAGTTGTTAAACAAATTGCCCAGGGTATGTGGAAGATAGCCCATGTTCCTGTCCAAACCTGGAAAGGCCCAAACTTTGATTTATTTTCCTGGCTTCCAGGTGGCCCATGGGTCAAACGTATCCTGTTTTATCTACTGTGTGTTGTTGCAACTCTTATGTTCGTACCTTGTATGATTCCATGTTTTATTCAACTTATACAACGTGTTGTATCTTCCATGTATTTTGTAACCACTTCAACTAATGATGGACAAGTCCAACAGATCAGGGCAACATTTGTAACCAAGCGCAAGAAATCTTTTATAGTAATTGTGTAACGATTATCTCCCCCTTCTCCCCCCTCCTCCTTCCCTCCTGCTTCTTCGCTGACTTTTTATTTTCTCCCTTTTCTTTTCCTCACCACCATGGAGGGTTACTTATGCTTCATTTCAAGCAATCTTTGAGCCACAGGGTGGTGTGAGAATCCTTCTTTGTTTTTTTTGGCTCAAAGCTTGCTTCCTGAGGCATTTCTTGCGATAAGACTCTGATTGATTTGTTGAGGAGGCAACTAATGGGTGCTAACCGTGTGACAATGGATATCACTTTGGGAACATTTGAAAGCCCCTTCCTCCAGAGCTCCCTGCTCTATATAGAAGAGCGGATGAGAGTGCTCAGGAGTGTTTACTGGCGGAAGATCTGGCCTGTGACAAAACAGCTTCAGCTAGGTGTGGGAAAATTGGGGAACGATACCATCGTGTTCTGTGAGAAACAGGATGCAGATGGGCACCCCTGCTCCCTCTTATCTGCTGGCAAGGCCCGGAAGATGGGAACAAAGGAGTTTCTGCTGAGATCCCAGAGCCAGAAGCTGCCACTCAAAGGAGAGCTGACTCAACCACTTTGGATTTGAGCTGTCACTCCAAAGATAGCTGACTTCACCACTTTGAAAGCATTGAAAAGGGGCCATCATCGCCATGGTCGTCGTCGTCCTTCTCACTGTCGTCGTTGTCAACAGAACAACAATGCCTGACGACCCACCGCTACTGAAGATCAAAGACTGAACTACGAACCTCGCTGGATCCATGGTGGTGACTATGTCCCTCTTGCTGCCTATAAAGACTCCTTGCTTCTTCTTTTCTATCTTTTCTATCGCCCTCCTTCCCTTCCCCCCATCACCCTAATTCATAACAGTGTCCGTCCTCCCCTTCCCCATTTCCCTAATTAAGATTTGTAATAAACTGGTCGGACCAACATTTGAACCGTTGCTTCTTAATCTCACACCAGGTATATAGATAATAAAAGAACCTCCTCTCCCTCCTATAAATTGGAGCGAGACACACCGGACAACAAATAAATGAACAAATAAATAGCAAATGTCAACCTTCTGATAAGATTGTGAACCTGGAGTACCCAGCCACTGGGGAAACGGGGGAGGCAAGGGGGAGAAAACAGGATTCTAAAGGCCGTCATGTTGTGTCCATAGGTGCGCTCCTGCTTGCGGGACGCCCGCCATTGCAATCGCGAATAAAATCTGCTTTTATCAGAGATACCGTCCTGACAAAATTACTTGGATATTTCCAACAACTATATCCACAAGAAATGCAGATCAGAAGGGGAAACAGTTCACAGCTGCCAAGCGGACATCAGAAGAATGACAGATATTCTGTACTCACTGGGTTATATCTAATGGAGGAAAGTGCTGTGCTCTCAGCCTACTCTCCTTCCCGATGCCTGTTCACCACCCTTCCTTCATATCCACAATTTAGGTACGAGCTTACAAGCTCATTCCTTTTTCTATTTGTTCTTAATGGCAACAATGCAGATTTCATTGAAGTCGTCTGCTAAATTTGGATGTTTTTTTAAAGGATATTGCTTCAGGACTTCAAGGGAGAGAAGGGCTTTAAATAACTAATGTGTTTATTTAGTTAACTAATCTATTAACAATCAAATTGCAGGTATTGATTGTTCTAGGGATTGCTGACTATCTGCTAATACACCACGAGACTGATTTTCCAGAAATGCACAACATCAGCAAGATTCAAAACAAAAGCATATCCATCTTTTTGTTGAATAACAGACTTTAAAAACAGAATTTAAGTGAATAAGTAAAAAATTTAGAGAAGGCATTTCACATTGCGCTTACCTTTGAGTCCAGCAGTTTAAGCCTGGGGTGGGGGTGAAAGACTGTTAACTGTTGTGAGTTGCCACCATTCAGAGGCCTTCAGCAAGAGAATTACGGTGCTCCAGGAAAACAAAGCTCAAAAAAAACTGAAGCAAGCCTGGACAAAATCCTGACCAGCTCAGGTGTCTCCAGTTAGCTTCATTCAGAGCCAGGAGGAGCGGTGGTCATCTACGTTGATTGGGCTGTGGGGCTGCGAGCTGCTTCTGCTATCAAACAGAAACCTCTAAGCTGCACCGATTTTTGAAAGAGGCTGACAAACTGAGCAGTGACATTTGCATAAACAGTGTCTGAATTTCACCACTGGCACCTCTGAAAGCATACGTTCATTTCATTTTTTGGAAGATAAGAGATGACTCAAGCATTTATCTTTTTCACTGTTTCTGTCCCAGTTTGGTTTTCTTTGTCCAAATGCAAGTGACCATCAGAAATAAAGCATAACAGGCTGGCTGGCTCTTCTTCCTTTCTTTTTTTTTTTCAGCATAGCTTGCTAAATGAAGCTGAGTCATACTATTATTGCAAATTTCCTGATTCACACATTTGAATATATAATTGGGTATTTTTTTCTCCTATTTATGTAAATAAAATCATTATTAATTGTTTGCATTGGAAAGAAGTAGTAAAATTCCACAGTATTTCAATCATTCTGTACGTAAGTGGCAGACTGAGTTTCCCAATTATTCATTATATTGCTTTGCCTATACTCAATACATTATAGCAGTTAACTGAGCCATCAATTATAGCATAGCTATTTGTCCCTTGTTGTCCTTGGGATTCTGACAGAGAAAACTGTCTGTTATTTATGGAGGGGGGGAGGTGGGTAGGAGGATGAAAAGAAAAAAATTCTTTTTCTGAGGAGAAATAAGAGGTTTTTGCTTGGGCTCAGGTGCCAGGGAGCCCTAAATATAGGGTTCTCACATAAGTGCCAAGCAGTGAATAATATTCCAACAAATAATCTGCTTGAGGTTGGTCAGCTCCTCAAACAAAAATCACTCACACAGTAATACCAACATTTTGGATATGTCCTTTTTCAACATTCTAACAACCTAGACATTAGATGTGTCAGCACAGCTTCCTGCCCAACTGGAACCTGGCTAATGGGGCGTACATCAGCCCACATATCCCATGTTCCAAGCATGGTCAGCAGCTTAAAAGATCACCAGTTCATCGTCATAAAGCTTGGAGACTTCTTGCCAATCCAGAATAATTTGTAAGTTTTCAGCATGACAGAAGGGAGCAAGTGGGTGACCTAGTTCTGCTTTTGTCTGGCTTCTCCTGACTCATACAGACACAGCCCACAGCCACGATTTGAGAAAAAGGCTAAATGCCAAATTCAAAGGGTGTGAGTGAAATAGCTTAACAGGATTTGCATCATACAGATCAGCCAAGCAACTAAGTACAGAATTTATTCCTCAATAGACACAGTTCCATTTGTTGGACTTTGAGGCAAAA
>NW_024968246.1:0-1605 GCF_019238085.1 Lagopus leucura
CCCATAGCCCCCCCATACCCCCCTAGCACCCCTCCGTACCCCCCCGGTACTGTCCTGCCCCCCTCGGTCCCTCTGTGCCCAACGGGACCCCCAGGGTGCCCCCCCCTGCAGCCCCCATATGCTGGGGTGCCCCCTCTCATCCCCCCTGGGCTGGACAAGAAGGCAGCGAAGAAGATGAAGAAGAGGATGAAGAAGGCTCAAAAGAGGCACAAGGTGATGGGGGGACACGCACAGGGTTTTGGGGGGGGACACATTTTGAGGTCACCCCCCCCAGTGCTCACTGTGTCCTGTTGTCCTGCAGCGCTCTTTGTCCTCCTCCTCTTCCTCCTCCTCCTCCTCCTCCAGCAGCGACTCCGACTGATGGCGGTGCCACCCATGTCCTGGGGCCACCTGGGGGCCAACCGTGTCCTCCTGTGGCCCCCCCACGTGCTGTGACCACCTGTGGAACCACCCATGAGCACCTCCTGGAGTCTCAGGACCACCCAAGACCACCCGTGACCACATGGACCACCTGGGACCACCCCGACCACCCCATATCCATGTAGGACCTCCTGTGACCACCCCATATCCACCACTGACCCCCGTGCGCACCGGGTGTCCCCATGTTCCTTCACCCCAATGGGGCCGTGTGTGTGTGCTGAGGGGGTCTTTTGGCTTCAGTGTGTGTCAGCATATTATGGGATGGTCCCATTGGATTCTGTAGGATCCCATTGGGTTCTGTGGGGTGCTGTGGGTCTGGTGGGTTCCATGGTGTCACAGCTGCTGGGGTTGCTGCTGCTGCCTCCAAATAAAACCCTGAGACCCCCACAGTCTGTGTGAGAGCCTCCTTTGCGTTGTGTGGGGCAAACTCCACTGGGGAGGGGTCACTCCTAACCCTAATGCCGCATTGCCCCCATCGCTCTCCCCATCCCCACCCCTTCCAGTCCCCCTTTGTCCCAGCCCCCACCGCCCCCCTCAATCTCCCGTTTCCCCTCATCGCCCACTGCCATCCCTCAGTCCTCCCGGCCGCCAGGGGCGCTGCGTGCAGACGGCGGCGCTCTGCCCGCCCTCCTCTCTGTGGCGCGCGCTGAGGCCGGAGGGCGGAACGAGGGAGGAGGGGGCGGAGCGCTGCCGCTCTGTCCCCGCCCCGCCGCGCCTCGCTGGTGCGCGCCGTCCGTTTCCGGGTCGGGGCGGTTGTAAATCGGCCGCTCCCGCCGCCCCCGCCCAGACCCGCCGCGGCCGCCGCAGCAGGAGCAGCCGCCGCCTCCTCCCGTCGCCGCCATCCCGCCCGCCCCGGCGCGCTCCCTCTCCCCCCCCACCTCCCTCCCCTCCTCCCCGCCCTCCCTCCTCCCGCTCCGCCCGGAGCGCCCTCATCCCGCCGCCGCCGTTACCGGCGCCGCTCCAGGTAGGCCCGACCTCCGCCCCCCACCCCCATCACCCCCCGCTTTCCTTTTACTCGCTCCCCGCGCGCCATCCGCCGCCCTCTTCCACCCCAACCGCGAAGCCGCGGCCTTGCGTAGCGCCGCCGTCCCGCCCTGCGCCGCCTGCCGCCGGCCGCGCCCTCACGCCAGCCCGAGGCCTAAGCGCGGCCTACTGCGGCCTAGGCCGCGGCCTGCGCACCGCGCC
>NW_024968247.1:0-24989 GCF_019238085.1 Lagopus leucura
GTGATGATTCTATGATTATGGCACCCTATGGATCCCTATGGCACCCTATGGATCCCTATGGCACCCTATGGGTTCTCTGGGCAGCCTGCAGTGCTGGTTGGTGACCCTGCACACAGCAGGGGGTTGGAATGAGGTGAACATTGTGCTCCTTTGCAACCCAGGCCATCTATGAGTCAATGATTCTTTGGGTCCCTATGGCACCCCATGGATCCCAGTGGCACCCTATGGATCCCTATGGCACCCTGTAGGGTCTCATGGCTCCCTATGGATGCTTATGGCACCCTATGGGTTCTGTGGGCAGCCTGCAGTGCTGGTTGGTGACCCTGCACACAGCAAGGGGTTGGAATGAGATGATCATTGTGGTCCTTTGCAACCCAGGCCATTCTATGAGTCAGTGATTCTATGGATCCCTATGGCACCCTATGGGTTCTCTGAGCAGCCTGAGCTGCTGGTTGGTGACCCTGCACACAGCAGGGGGTTGGAACTGATGGCTGTTGTGGTCCTTTGCAACCCAGGCCATTCTGTGAGTCCTTATGGATCCCTATGGCACACTGTAGGGTCTAATGGCACCCTATAGATCCCTATGGCACCCTATAGGTTCTCAGGGCAGCCTGTGCTGCTGGTTGGTGACCCTGCACACAGCAGGGGGTTGGATCCAGATGATCATTGTGGTCCTTTTCAACCCAGGCCCTCCTATGAGTTGAACTCACCTATGGGTAAATTCTCATCTTCTCATCCCATGGTCAGGGAGGGGTTTTGGGTTTTGAGAGAGCAACCCTGCAGCGCTGACCGCAGAGCGCTCTGGGGAGTGGACTTGGTCGTTTTGGGACTCAGTTTAACTGCTTTCCGTTTTTGCAAACCTCCAGCATTCCTGGGAGATGGTCGGGAAGAAGAAAGGCGTCTCGGGACAGAAGGACAGCGGACAGACAGAACCCAGTGAGGAGAGCAAAGAGAACCGGGAGAGAGATCGGGATTTCAGCCGGCGACGTGGAGGGCCGCCGCGACGGGGCCGGGGTGCCAGCCGTGGCAGAGAGTGTAAGCAGCCAGCCTTCCTTCCAGCAGCACAGCACTGCGCTCTGCGCCCCCCTGGGTGCTGGGGAGGGGGGGGAAATCACCCTCGTGTGGCAGCCTGCGTGCTGCTGCCCTGGGTGAGATGCGTCCTTCGGGCCATGCTCTCGCTTAAGAGGTCACGGGGCGCTTGGTCCCCTGCACGGCCGCCACGTTGGGCTCTTGAGGTCTGGTCTTAATGGGTCTTAAGGTGGTCTCTGTGTTGTTCTGTCTTTCAGTTCGGGGCCAGGAGAACGGGCTGGATGGTGGGAAGAGTGGAGGCTCTTCTGGAAGAGGCACAGAGAGAGGGAGACGGGGACGTGGCCGGGGCCGAGGTGAGCGCAGGGCTGTGGGCGCGGGGTGGAGACTGGAGCTCTCTTAAGAGGGAGGCTGCCGAGCTGATAAATGAGAGCTTGGTTTTTCCAACCTGACACTTGAACTCAGTGCCTGCGTGTCGCTCCAAGTGCGTTAGGAGCTGTAAGGAATTCTCACATCCCAGCTGGTGTGGCTTTCCTGCGCAGAGGTGCCTGTCTGCAGGCTGCTTGTTAGCAGCAGGCTCTGGATTCTGGATCCTCCCTATCCCTGCCTGCGTGTCTCTGAGCACCAAGCAAACCCTTGGCTTGGTTTTTAAGTGCTAAGCAGCAGCAATTCGTTCTCCTGCAAAATCTGTGTGGCTCAGGAGTTGTTGCTGAGGATGCACACTGCAGAAATGAGAACCTGGGGTTCGGTTTTCCAGCTTTTGCCAGCTGGAAACTTCATCAGAGCCTGGCGTCGCTTATGGCTGGTGGCACTGCCAGCCAGCTGAGGTCATTGGTGTACATGCAGGGACGCTGCTGGAAACCCCATCAGCTCAGGGGGATCCTCAGCGCTTTCATATTCTGGGCATCAGGGCTCCATCTGTGGCTGGGATGTTTCTTTGCCCTGTGATGCAGCGCTGTGTGTGTCTTACAGGTGGCTCTGGAAGGCGGGGGGGAAGATTCTCTGCCCAAGGCATGGGGTAAGTTTCACTGCTATAAAGCCCAGCAAAAATCACATCTTTGTGCACGAATGCTGCCCTCTGCCTCGGCCTTGTATTGTTTTTTCACACGAGTAAAGTAAAAGTTGCATCATGCTGGAATTCAGGAGGGCTGATGCAGCCGAAGCCTCGCTCCGTAAGGCAGAGCTGCCAATGTCTCAGCCCTGTTACAATGGGAATTAAATCAGTTACGCAGGGAAGGTGATTGAAATCTTTCCCATTCCTGTCTGGCAGAACTTTCAACCCAGCTGACTACGCCGAGCCGACCAGCACGGATGAGAGCTATGGGAATAGCAGCACCAACACGTGGAACAACACGGGCAGCTTCGAGCCGGACGACGGCACGAGTAAGTGAGCCCCACTCGTCCTGTGTGCGTCGTCTTTGCTGTGAGACAAACCTTCAGCCTGTAGTCCTCACCACAAAGGCCACCTCGCTCCAGCCGCTGAGGTGACAGTGGAAACTCAGAGCTGGATGTGCCGGCAGAGACCTGGCAGCTCTCGCCTCACTTTGGGGTCCCCAGGAAAAGCCTTTTTTCCTCAAACACGTGCAGCTCCTCCTCGTTTTCGCCCCCCTGAGGACGTTGCTCTGAGCTCGGCTGTTGTCTCGCTGTTTTTTGGGGGCTCTTTTGCAGCCCTTTCTCTCGGGCTGCTGTGGGGTGACACTGAGGCACGGAGCGGTGCCAGGTTTTGTGGCGGTGCCCTCGGGTGCCCCCTCAACAACATCCCCACACGTGGGGGGCGGCGAGGCGGCTTCACCGGAGTCAAAATTTCACTGGTTGTCTTTTTTCTTTTCTTTTCTTTTGTTTCAGGACTTGATTTCATTGGGGGTGAGGGCTCAAATTATCCCCGAAAATTTGACACTGCTCCTGGTACGATACATCCAGGTGCACCGACTGCCCCCGGATCCCTTTACCTTATAGCTCTTTTTCCAACCGACTTGAAAATATCTGTGGATATGTCGTTCTCCTCTCTTCATTCGTTCACTTTAACGAGTTTTGACGCTTGTTCTGACCGTGCTTTTACTAATGCTGACACCTCAGATGTAAACCGGGAGAGGTTTAACCCTTTCCTCGCGGGTTCGCGGGGCTCAGGCGCCGCTCTGAGCGCCCACAGCAGCGCCGCATCCCCAGCGCTGTGACAGAGCCCCCCAGCAGCACAGGGCAGCTCGGCCCCAGCACTCTGTGATCCCGTGCTGCTCCCACATCCCTGCAGCCGTCGCCCTGCTGCTGCCTTTTGCACGGGCTCAGAATGCTGCTGCAAGGGTGCTCAGCTCTGCTCAGCCGCCTCGGTGCTTTGCCTCTGCTTACAGCTGGCCCTCGGTGCTTGAGGGCTGCTTTGGCACGCTGCTCTGCTGCTTTTCTTCTAAGCAGGGCTGCCCTGCTGGTGCTCTGTGCTTCGGGGGGAGCAGGGTGCTGCTCAGTGCCTGGTTGTAGAATCGTAGAACGGCCTGGGTTGAAAAGGACCACAATAATCATCTCGTTTCAACCCCCCCTGCTGTGTGCCAGCCACCAGCCCAGGCTGCCCAGAGCCACATCCAGCCTGGCTTTGAATGCCTCCAAGTCAGGTCAGTCCTGTCCTGCTTTATTTTATGCCTTGTGAAGCCAAGAGAGACCTGTGGGCCGTTCCACTCTGCCTTATTAAGGCTGCTGGGTGGCCACAAAGAGGCCCCAAACATAACGGGGTGTTTGCCCAGTTCCTCAGACAAGGTCCTGCTGGTTGGGATGTCAGACAGATGCTCCCAGCGGTGCTGCAGCCGTTCCTGAGCTTGCAGCCCTTTGGGAGACCTTGCTGCTTTGCTCTTGGAAGTTATGAGAGGAAAGGGAACCGCTGGGGCTCGGGGTGCTGCTGCTGTTCTGAAGCACCTCCAGGTTAACAATTAACTGCCACCAGCACGTGGCTGCTGGCTGTGCCACTGCTGGGCCTTTGTCTGCATTGAGGTGTGGGGCAGTTGGGGGTCAGACCTCCAAGCCTTCAGGGTGGCTGCAGGTGGGGTCTGGGCTGCTCGCCTCCCAGCTTAGAATAAGAGATTTTCTCATTGGGAAAAGCCTCGAGCTCACGGTGGGATCTCTTGTTTTCCAGCAGTTCTTGCTGCAGACCCGCGAGTGCACCGAGCAGCTGCTTTGCATTGGGGCATTTCTCTGCTAAACTACTGAAACCCCCTGTGCTGCGAGACAGGACAGTGCAGCTTTGCCTAAAACACCCCCAAAGACAGCACTGATACTTGCAAACCACTGCTGACGTTCCTCTCCTTCTCCTGCTTTGAGCTTAAGGAGGGCGGCTGCTCCTCGAAGGCCTTCTGTGCAGGGCTGAATTCCCTTCTGAATTCCTCGCTGCTTTGCTTTTTGTCTTATTTCCCCCTAAAGTGAGCAGAAAGCGGAGCCCTGTGCTGCACTGCTGGCTGCATCGGGAAACTCTATGGCGATGAGCAGCACAAAGCTCAGCACCCAGCGCCCCGCTGCGCTCTGTGCTGATGGCTGAGAGCCCCTCAGCCTGGGGAGGAATGGGCCACAGCCCTGAGGCTCCCAGCAGCCAAAGGAGCTGTGTTCTGTCCACGTCTGTATCTGTAAATGCAACTTAAAATCGATCCAGGAAGGTTTCTTGCATCACTTCGGTGCTGATTTGGAGCTCTGCGCTCCCCACCAGTAGATCAGCAGATCGGTTTTGGCCCCGTGACTGAAACGTGGATGGGGAAAACCTGCCTTCTTCCCCCGAAATCCCAAATCCCACGTGCTGTTTGTGTGCCACCAGGGCCTCTCAGCTGCTGAAGGGGGGCTGATGGCAGCTCTGTCCTCGAGTGCCTCCAGGCACCCGGCTCTGGGGCTGCGCTCCCCTTCTGACGCTGCCCTGGGCACAGCAGCGGTGCTTTGGCACCGGATTTGTGGGCGATGGAAAGTTCTCCCACTCTCTATTCCAAATTCTGAGTTGCCTGATGGGTTTGGGATCCCCCCCTGTAGAATTCAGCAGATGGAGCTTCACTTGTGGTGGGTGAGAGGGACCGAACGCGCAGCAGATACAGCCGGGCAAAGCTTTTCCCTTCTGTGAATCTTGCTTGCAAATGCTGCTGTAATGGATTGTGTCTGAAACCTTGTGCCTGAAATCTGAAAGCTTTGCTCTTTGATGCTTTAAGCTGCTGGCTTTGGCCATTTCTCTGAAACTGGCACATCTTCCTTTCCCTGAAGGCGTTTTTGGTGCAACCGAGGCTTCAACGCTTTGGAGGGGGGAGGAAAGCAAGCCAACCCCAGAACGGCTCTGTTGCTCTGTGCTGTGAGAGGCCAAAGCCTGGTGGCAAACCTGGAGGAGCTCTGTCAGAGCTGCAGGGATCACGGCTGCTTGGGTGCTGCTGCAGGAGGGAATCAGGGCAGAAGGGCTTCCCTGCCGAGCTCCTCGTTCCACTGGGTGCTGGGCTGTGCGCTGCCCTCCCCGCTGGCCCGGGGTCCCTTTGGTTCCGCTTAGCCTCACCGTATGGGGACCTGGCCCTAAGCCTGAGGTTGGGATCGCCTGCTTTGATTTCTGGTTGGCAAATAAAGTCCTCTCAGCTGCTTGCCGAGCCCCCCCCCGGTGCTTCCCTGGCTCTTGGAAGAGCTTTGCTGTACGCCTGACTTGTCTGCCTTTCGTTCCCCCTGTAGGTGCGTGGAGGGCTGCGACGGAGGAGTGGGGCACGGAGGACTGGAATGAAGATGTAGGTACCCTGCAACACCTCCCTGCACGTCCGTGTGCTGGCAGCTGCTGTCCTGTCTGTGCACGGCGAGAGAAGCTGCACGGATTGCTCCTGTGCAAACTGCAGGCAGAGCCCAGGGGAGCTGTGATGAATGAGTGAATGTTGCTGCATCTGAGATGCAAAACTCAGGGCAGCCTCTGCCTTCCGTCAGGTCTCTGCTGGAGGAGAGGCTTCAGAGCCTTTTTGCCTTCAGCCTGCGTGATCTCTCAGCAGTTCCTCACTGCTGTGATTGTTTTTACACTCCTGCAGTTCGTTTGCTTTCACCTCCTCGCCTCAGTTCAGGTGGCACCTGTGGCTGAGGCCCAGAGCCTCATTAATTTTGCCTTTTGTTTGCTTCCTCTTTATTTTCTCTTCCACAACGTGAAGAGATCCTTTGCTCTCCGGTCCCATCACCCAAATGATTGCTGGAAGCCAAACCATCGGTCCAAAGCTTTTTTCCTTTGGCTTTTCCAGCAGCATTTGCACCAATGCATGGTGCCATTTCCACCAGTGCTGCACACCGTCATTGCAAAGCACAGAAGACCCCAGCAGTCCTGGTGGGTTTGTGAACAGCAGGAAATGTGCAGAAGGATTTATTCCTGACTGGGGAAGCGACAAATAACGCGAGGGCTGATTGTGATGGGAGCCAAATGGTGGAGGGGATCAGATGCTCAGTTCCTCGAGTCGTTCGTGGCTGTTTGTCTCCAGCGCCGTGTGCTTCTCGTGCTGCTCTGACTTGGCGTTCTGTTCCCCTCTTTTCTCTTTCAGCTGTCTGAGACAAAGATCTTCACTGCATCCAACGTGTCTTCAGTGCCTCTGCCTACAGAGAACGTGACAATCACAGCTGGACAGAGGTGATGGCTCAGGCAGTGCTGTGATGTGCATAAGAGGCTACGAGTCCCATCCCAGCCAAAACCCTGCCAGCTAGATAGAAACAGCAGCTCTGAATTAGCTAACGCAGACTGAGACGTAGGGGTTGAGTAAGGAGGTTTTGGGCCCGTGTTCTGGCTTGGTTCTTCACTGGTTCTTCAGATTTTGGGGTCTTTATCCAGTGTTTGAAGTGTGGGTTCTATGACTATAGATAGGATGCTGCCAGGCTTTGTCCCTTTGAGGCTGCTGGTGTCGGCTGTGTGCAGTTCTGCAGATCTGTTGGATGTGTGAGATAAGAATCGTGGGGTTGGAGGTAGAACTGCTGGTGTCAAAGCAAGCGGCGCAGGAGCTCCTGCTCACCTCAGGGCTTCTGTTCTTCCTTCATCCAGAATCGACCTTGCAGTGCTGCTAGGAAAGACACCTTCTTCCATGGAGAATGAGTCAACAAACCTGGAGTCCTCCCAGGCTCCCTCCTTGGCACAGCCTCTGGTGTTCAGCAATTCCAAGCAGAGCGCGATGTCCCAGCCGGCCTCTGGGAACTCCTTCTCTCACCACAGCATGGTAAGGGGGCAGCACTTCTACAAGCAGAGCTTTCCAGGATGTTCTGTGCGTGTGATCAAGGTGGGGGATACCAGCCTGTATTGAGCAGCAAGTCCTCCCAGGGGACTGCAGCAGCTGTAGGCAGAGGCGTGGATCCCAATGCTTCATGCTTGGGATCGTTTCTGCCCTCTTGCCACTGAAAGTGGAACGGTTTGAGGTGTGAAACTGTGTGGGATGACAGGAATGAAGTCTCCCTGGTGGTGAGGAGCAGCAGGGTGTTGAGACCCACCTGTCCTGAGCCAAATTCCCAGACAGGGGAGACGCTGACTTTGTTGTTTCCACGCTGCAATTGCAGGTGAGCATGCTGGGGAAAGGCTTTGGAGACGTCGGGGAGGCCAAAGGCAGCAGCACCACGGGCTCGCAGTTCCTGGAGCAGTTCAAGACGGCCCAGGCTCTGGCCCAGCTGGCAGCTCAGCACAGCCAGCCGGGCAGCAGCACCGCCGCCTCCTCCTGGGACATGGGATCGGCCGCACAGACCTCATCCCTCGTGCAGTACGGTAAGGGCAGCGGCTCTGCAGAGTTGCGTGAGGATCAGATCTGAAAGCAGTTTGACCGTTTGCCCCTCGGGTTCAGCAAGCGAGCTGAGTTCAGCTGCAGAAATGGCCGCACCTCGAGTGCTGGGCGCAGGGCTGCGTAACAGGAGGCCTGCCAGCAGGCACCTGCAGCGAATGGTTCTGAATACAAACACTTGTCAGTGCCGCCTCGCTGCTGACCCGATGCATCTTTCAAAGGAATGCGATTCTGGTGGCTGCTTGGTGCCAAGAAGTAATTCTACCTCTGGGCTGGCATGAAGGAGTAAAGGCTGATGAGGAGAAGCTCCTGCTTAGATGAGGTGCTGAGCCCTGCTGCAGCTGAGCGCTGCGCGCTTTCTTTCTTGCTGTAGCGAAATGGCTCTGGTTCAAATCTAAGCTGAATTAAAAATTGAGCCCTGTCCTGGCTGCAGTCGGTGTTGGCAGCTCTTGGTCTCTCCAGACAAGGAGCCACAGAGGAAGAGCATCAGGCAGAATAGGAGTTGTGTTAACACGCTGCAGTTGTGCAGGGCTGGGGGTGGGCAGCCCGGGCAGCAGCGTCGCTCGTGGGGGAAGGAGCAGACAGGAGGGGAGGGGAAGAAAGCAGCACCAAACCTGTGCCAGGCGGGCAAGCGGTGCCTCCATGCAGGAGGATGGAGGAGTTCTGCTTTCTGAGCTCGCTTTGTCCCACGGAGGTGGTGGAATGAACTCAGGGAAGAGGGCCTTAAAAATCTCAGTGTGATGCTGGTGAAAGGATGGAGGTGGGAGCGGGGCTGCAGGGATTCTCTGCTCCCTGATGTTAAGAGGCCCCAGCGGGCAGCGTGTGCAGCGCTTCTGTTTTTCAACGTCAGACCGTGCTTTGCTTCTAAGGAAATTAATCCTAATCTGGTGCTTTCCCCTCTCCAGCAGATCTCAAGAACCCGACGGACTCCTCTGTGCACAGCCCCTTTGCCAAGAGGCAGGCCTTCACGTCCACTTCCACGATGATAGAGGTGTTCATGCAGGAGAAGCAGCCTGTGGTGACAGCCTCCACCACCGTGCCGGCACCGCCGTCTTCGCCGCTGCCCAGCAAAGCCAACCCCGTTCCCCAAATGTCCCCGGGCTCCTCAGACAACCAGTCCTCCAGTCCCCAGCCTGCACAGCAGAAGCTGAAACAGCAAAAGAAGAAAGCATCGTTAACATCAAAGGTGCAGGGCCTTCCTGGTGTCAGATCTCTTGTTTGCAGGGTGATGGAGGAGGGCTCGGCCTTCCAGGGCGGCAAAGGGAAACCGGGGGGATGTGAGCCTGGGACTGGGGACGCCGATGTCATTTTGCGTGCTGCTGCTCCTGGGGGGAGGTGATTGAGCGGCTCCGTTCTCCCTTTGCCTTGCAGATTCCTGCGCTGGCGGTGGAGATGCCTGGCTCAGCAGATATCTCAGGGTTAAACCTGCAGTTTGGGGCGTTGCAGTTTGGTTCGGAGCCTGTTCTCGCCGAGTACGAATCGACGCCCACGACGAGCGCTGCTGTCAGCCAACCTCAGAGCAGCCTGTACACCAGCACTGCTAGGTGAGCGCCCCGGGCAGGGAAATGGGGCGCCCCAGCTTCAGGAGCTCACCTGCAGGCTGGTGGCTATGCTGCATACCAGTAGACCCTTTCTGACGCTGCCTGTGGTCGCAAAGGGGGGACAGTGTATGCAACAGCAAAGCACGAGCTGCCAGCAGGCTGTTCTGGGCAGCTCTGTGACTGGTCGGCCTCTGGTGCTTGTACAGAAAGCAAATGTTTCCTGCTGCAGTGAATTCGGCTGGAAATCCTGCAGGGGAATCCGCAGCACAGCTGCTCCTTGCTCCTGTGAGCAGATCTGTGCTCCCCTAACATGCGGACGGAGGGCAGTTTGTGTATCTGCAGACAGGGATAGAAGGGCAATCCTGTTTTCTTTTGGGCTGGGTCATTCCTTGAGTGCTGGGAGCTGAGCGGTGGCAGCTTGTGATGCTTGGAGCAGAGCAGCGTGAGGTGGGGCTGCAGCTCGGAGCATCTGCTTCCTGGGTTTCCTTCTGTGCTGGGTTTGTTTGCCTGCTCTGCGTTGCCCCCTCATGGTCCCTGGGGTTCTTTGCCCTGAAGGTTGGGAATGGAGGAGCTTGCAGTTGGTGTCAGCAGCTTTTACAGCAGGGCTGTGAGGAGGAAAACGACCTTTTTTTGTTGTTGTTCTTCTTTCCAGTGAATCTTCATCCACAATTTCGTCCAATCAAAGCCAGGAGTCTGGTTACCAGAGCGGCACAATACAGACAGCAACATTTACCTCCCAGAACAGCGCTCAGGGACCACTGTATGAACAGAGATCCACCCAGACGAGGCGATACCCAAATTCCATCTCCTCCTCGCCCCAGAAAGACCTTACCCAGGCCAAGGTAGGAAGACAGCTTCGCTCCCCTTCGTGCTGAGTAAGCACAGTGCATGGAGTGCTGCCTCAGGGGGAGCAGAGTTGCTCAAGCGAGCATTCTGTGCAGCTCCAGCTCACCACGAGGCTCGTGGCCACACTGAGCTCCTGCTGACTGCACCGGGGCCCTCAGTTCTTGCTCACCTGGGACAGGGTCAATGGGGTTAACGGTGGTTGAGTTGATTGCTGGCCACGCTTCGTGCCGTGGATGAACCCTGCTGCAGGGTGACGTCCAGGCTTAGGCTTCAGTTTGGTCTTATGCGTTTGATTCTTGCGTGCTGCACAGATTCGGTAACGTCGCTTTGGTCGTGAGCCTCTTTCACAGCTGAGGGAGGGAGGGAGGGAGGGCAGGGGTTGACCCTGCATTGCCTCTGGGGGTGAGAGGCTGCAGTGCTTAACTTTGCTTTTCTTCCTCAGAATGGTTTCAGTTCCGTACAACCCACGCCATTACAAAGCACGCAGGCTGTTGAAGGTAAGAGTCTGGCAGTGCTGTGGGTGTCCTGAGCCGCTCCAAGTGCTTTTGTGTTTGCTTCGGGTGAACAGCTTCATCTGGATTAATAGCAAGGCCTTTTTGTGCTGGACTAATTGTTGCTGCTTGTGCTATTTGCGTCCCTTGAAATGTTCAGCTTTCTGCTGATAGTTCCGCAGAATCGTTTGTGAGTCACTCATAATATCTTCCCCCCGATTACAATAATTTACTCTGTGAGAGGCGCCTCATTTGTAGGGCTTGGAGTTCTTTGCAATGACCCTGTGGTGGTTTTGGGGCAAAGGGAGATGCAGAACACAAATGTACTCCCAGGCATGGAAAGGTTGGCAGCACGAGGGAAGCCCCGGCTCTCCCTGCTCCTCTAAATGAGCCCTGGCTGATCCTCACTGCTACATTGCCTTCCAGGAGCTGCTGGGTGCTGCCTCTAACCCAAAGCTCCATGTTCACAGGTGCTACCGGCCCCACAGTGAAGTCTGATTCCCCCTCTGCTCCCAGCATGACGCCTCTCAACGACGGCGTGTCTGCGGCGTCGCTGCTGAGCACAGCCAGCCAGCATTCGACAGCTCTGAGCAGCCTGAGCCACAGCGAGGAGCTGCCAAGCACCACGGCCGCCCAGCTCAGCAGGTGAGCCTGGGGAAACAGGGATCTGGTGGGCAAAAAGCCCCTCGTGCAGGGGGAGGTGGGCAGTCCTATCCAAAGGTGCCTCCTTGGGGAGGCCTGGGTCCATCTGGAGCTGCTTGGCTATTGCTGCAGCCCCAGCAACGAACGCGTCGGTATCCAGACAGATGAGAGGAGGGGCTGAGCTCTGGCAGTTCCTTCCCCTCAGGAAGCAGGCAAGCCCTTTCCTTCAGGGCAGCAAACCCTTTCCTTGTGGGTTTCTTGGCATCTGCTCTGGGGATGAGCTTTGTCAGTCAGTCAGATGGGAAGCGGATCTGGCCTGATGCTGCCCAGCAGAGGCTTTTGCACCTTGGTTTAACGGCCCTTCTCCTCTTTCTGCAGTACGTTACCCACCCAGCAGAACAGTCTGTCCTCATCCACATCCTCTGGGCGAACATCAACTTCAACTCTTCTGGTGAGTCTGGGGCTGCTGGAGCATTGCAGCGCTATCACTGCGTCACAGAACTGTAGAGGTTGGAAGGGACCCCCAGAGACCATCGAGTCCAGCCCCCCTGCCAAAGCAGGTTCCCTACACCAGGTGGCTTTATTTCCACCCTTGCACCTCTGGCTGAAGGCTGTCAACCCCTTGCCCCCATCAAACGTAACAGCAGCTTCACACCAGCCTGTAGTACTTCTTAAAAATGCCCCACAGCTGGAACCGGCTGCTAGAGCAAACTGCCAGCTGATGGAGTGGCACCATTCGAATACCTGGAGCTCCTGCAGCTGAGCTCCGTGCTGTTGGCTTCTGCAGCAGAACGAACCTCCCTGCTGCGAGCGTGGTGTTCGGCCCTGCTGCTCCCAGCAGGCGCGTGTTGAGACGCAGCTGCCTGAGTTTGGAGGCGTTGTGGGTTGGCTGCACTCAGATCCTCTCAGATCTCTGGACTGAAGCCAGATGCAGAGCAGGTTTCCTCATAGCCTGCAGCGGCCGGGTTCACTGCAGGCCCTTGGCAGCGTGTGCAGGCGGAGCGGTGCAGCGCTTTGCGTCGGCTGCGTCCTGCAATATCCCTGCAGCCCCTTACGTCAGCCTGGTGCCGTAACCTCTTCCTTTCCTTCCCCAGCACACGAGTGTGGAGAGTGAAGCCAGCCTCCATTCTTCTGCTAGCACTTTCTCCACCTCCTCCAGCACGGTGTCGGCTGCCCCACCGGTCGTAAGCGTTTCATCCAGCCTCAGCAGCGTCAGCAGCCTGGGCCTCAGCCTCAGCAGCAACTCCACGGTGACAGCCTCCACTCGCAGCTCCGTGGCGACGACATCAGGTGCTTCCCCTGCTGCTGGACATTAACACTGACCATTGCAAACAACATATTCCTCCAATTCATTGGACGAGAAGGAGTAGGAATCGTATCATTCCTCCTCATTGGCTGATGACAGGGATGAGGCGAAGCTAAAACAGCTGCACTACAAGCAATAATCTGTAACCGAATCGGAGACATTGGCCTTATTCTAAGCATAGCATGACTAGCCTCAACACTACACACCTGAGACATCCAACAGACCATCCAACCAAACCAAACACCCACCCTCCCCCTCCTTGGCCTAATCTTAGCCGCCACAGGAAAATCGGCCCAATTCGGCCTCCATCCACGACTCCCAGCAGCAATTGAAGGCCCAACCCCACTCTCTGCCCTGCTCCACTCCAGCACTACAGTAGCAGCCCGAATTTTCTTACTCGTTCGAACCCATCCTAACCTCTAACAAAACAGCCCTAACCACGTGCCTATGCCCAGGCTCCCTATCAACACTATTTGCCACCATCTGCTCCCTCACCCAAAATGACATCAAAACAATCATCGCCTTCTCCACCTCAAGCCTCACAATAGTCACAATCAGACCAGACCTCGCAGGGAGGCTCCAAGAAACGAGTTTCTGCTGTTGGCTCTGCCGTTTGACGTTCCCTTTCTTTCCCTTTTGCAGGAAAAGCCCCCCCCAACCTCCCCCCTGGAGTCCCACCGTTGTTGCCTAACCCGTACATCATGGCTCCAGGATTGCTACATGCCTACCCGGTGAGTGCGACCCCCGGGGCCCCCAGCACTCAGCAGCGTGGTTGGCATTCTGTTCTTCCCGACTCCAGCTGGCAGGGAGAGATTTAACCTGGTTCACTCTATGACCAAAAACTGGGTAGCATTCAGGACTGAGGAGTTTGGAGCTGCTGTTTTCCATCACAGCTTTTAGGGAGCGGCCAATTTGGGTGGAGGTTAATGGAAGTCTGGAGCTGTCAGTGTTGTGTGACAAATGGCAAACGTAACAAGGGAAGCAGTGCCACAGAGCCTGGGGTGGTGTCACAGCTTTCTTCTGAAGGTGAAGACAGATCTGGGGGTTGCAGTTGCTTCTGGAGGGGAACTGTTGGATGCCTCCGCAGTCTGAAGCAGCGCTGCCAGATGTTGGTGCTCTCTTCCTTCCAGCAGCTCAGAGAAACTCCTGGCTGTGCCAGCCTTGCAGCAGTGACTGCTGGCTGCTTCATCCTTGATAATGGCGTGGGCCCTGATCTTCTGCTTCCAGCTTTATCTGAGCGCTGGGTGTCAGTTAGATAAATGGCTTTGTCTCTAACATCACCTCCTGCTCTTTTTTCTAGCCACAGGTGTATGGATACGATGACCTGCAAATGCTCCAGACGAGATTCCCATTGGTGAGTGCTGAAGATGGGCACAGGCAGCAGGCTGGGAGCTGAAGGCTCCCCCCTCTTTGGCAGGAAGGCAACGAATCACTCCTTTGTGTGATTCCTTTATTTTTGCTTTAGTTCCTTTGGGAATTAGCAGCAGTTTTTCGTGCTGTTGTATCGGTGGTTGTGGGGCGAAGGAGCTGCAGCAAGCAGAGCCGTTCTGTCCAACAGCAGAGTGAGAAGCTGTTGCAGAGCTCGCCTCTGATGCTGGAAAGAGGCAGTAGCTGAATCCTGGAGGGTGGCTTTTATTTAGGAAGCAGGGCGCTGCCCCTTGTGCTGTGAAGCAGTGGGCAAAGCACAGGCAGGATTGCACAGCAGTAGACCTTGTCTGGTTGTTCCTGTAGCCGGATGAGGGGGACGGCGCGTGCGAGAAAAACCTGGGGTTGTGCAGGCTGAGGTCAGCCTCAATGCGACCGACTGAACTGCCGTACTCTGACACGGGCCTGGAATCCCTGCTTCACCAAACACAGCTGCTTTGCATCTTCAGACAGAGCTTATGGAACTTCTCTTTTATCCTTCAGGATTATTACAGCATCCCATTCCCTACGCCCACCACCCCACTGACTGGAAGAGATGGCAGCCTGAGCAGCAATCCGTACTCTGGTAGGGGAACGGGGCAGCGAGCAGCACTTGCTCTCGACTTCTGCATGCTTAAGGAATTGTTGGTGTGGTGGAGCTCTGCTTTTCCAGCACTGCTTCCCCCCTGCTTCAGCAGGAGCTCTTCTATGCAGAAGTGCTTTGGCCCGGCACGCTGCGGCTGAAATCTCAAGCTCAGAGTTCAGCACCGCTGCATGCGTAATTTGCCAACTTAGCGTTGGTGATAATTAATGTCTGTGGCCACCCCAGCCTCGCCTCTGAGCTGGGACAGCGCTGAGGAATTCACTGGCTTACTGTGTGAGCTCTGAATGGGGAGAGTGTTTGAGCGGGAGAGCAGAGCAGGTGCTCCCAAAGAGGAGCAGAGGGGGAACGGCCTCAGCCCCGCTGCCAGCGCGGGATGGGGAGAGGAAGCGATGCTTCCTTGTGTTCCCTGCGGGTTGCTGGACCTCTGCAGCGTTTGGGTCAGTGCCACCAGGCAAGAGAGAGGGAGGTGAGAGCTCTGCTTGTAGAAAGGGGCCATTCACATCGTACGCCCTCAGCTGGTTGGCTCTGCTCCTCGGCAGGAGCTGCTTGCTGGTAGGACGAGGGGTGCAGGGCAGGGTCCCAAGCTGCCACGTTTGGGGGTGACCTGGATGCGTGGAGGGAGCCCAGGACTTGCTGCAGCACCCAGCAGCTGACGGTGGGGTCCCAGCAGCTGACGGTGGGGTTGGTGCAGGCAGCTCCGCTCCTCAGCCCTGCGGCGGCGCGAGGGCAGCAACAGGCAGAGCAGCAGTCGCTTTGCACAGGGGCTGGGGGCTTCAACTGCGCTGCTTCTGCTTTCGCAGGGGGGTTGGTTCGGTGCTGACGGCGGCGCTGCGGCGCCTGTGGGCTGAGCTGGAGCGCAGGGTTCGGTGCCGCCGTTCCTCAGCCTCCTTCCCTCTCTGCTGCAGGTGACTTAACGAAATTCGGCCGAGGCGACGCCTCCTCCCCTGCTCCTGCAACGACTTTGGCGCAGCCTCAGCAGAGCCAGACCCAAACCCACCACACCACGCAGCAGACGTTCCTGAACCCGGCGCTGCCTCCTGGCTACAGTTACACCAGTCTGCCGTACTACACAGGGGTACCAGGGCTCCCCAGCACCTTCCAGTACGGGCCCGCCGTGTTCCCTGTGAGTTCCCTTGAGGCAGGGCGAGGGGTTTGGCTCGCGGAACGATGCATGCAGCCTCTTCTCACCCTGCCCCTCTCCTTTCCTTAGGTTGCTCCTACCTCTTCCAAGCAGCATGGTGTGAATGTCAGCGTCAACGCATCAGCAACCCCTTTCCAGCAGCCCAGTGGCTACGGCTCTCATGGATACAGCGCTGGTAAGAGACCTGCAGGGCATCCTGCTCCTCACAGGCTCGGTTTTCTTTATTTGACAGAGCTTGTTGGCAATCTCACCGGCTGTGCAAATGGCTCTGGAGCCTTCACTCACTTCACCTCTGCCTTTATTCCTTTACTGCCTGTGTTGGTTGGTTGGTTGTGTTTGGCTCCTGTGCTCGGCGTTCAGAGGAAAGAGGAGGAAACCCGTAGCAGCAAACCTGCTGCGTGCCTTGGGTCTCACCGCTCAGCGTTGGGCCGGTTGTGAAGGGCCTGCTCTGCTTCTGCCTTGATGATGGCCTTTAGATTCCAGCTGTGCCTTTTTTCACTGCGTCAGGGCCCTCTGGAACTCCTCGTCTCTCTTGGCAGTGATACCTCAGCTCTGCAGCAGGTCGCCTGATGTAACTTACAAAGCAAGCAGTGCTCAAGTCGGGTCGCCCTCCCACGCCATTGCCTGTTTTGTGGCTGAGGAGCTCCCAGCCCTTCCTGCCAGGGTTGATTTCATCGCCTTCCTGCTCTTCAAGTTGCTCTTTTCTGGGCTTTTTTGGGGGAAAGGGTGCATCTCTGGGTGGCACCAGGCCCCTAAATTTGTTTCTGCAAGCTTCCAGAAGCTGCTGTTATCCGCAGCAAGAGAACCTGTGCTTGTACGAGCACGCTGCAGCTCCTTGCGCGATGCCTCCAAAGCTCACCTGACTTCCAGGCCACTCTTTGAGGCTCAGCGCTGCTGAGCCCTGACGCTCCTGTTTCCTTCTGCCAGGTGTATCTGTGACATCCAGTAACACAGGCGTGCCGGACATCTCGGGCTCTGTCTACTCCAAAACTCAGGTGGGTGCTGTGCTGGCTGTGTGCTGCTTTGCTGGGAAACAGGACGGGGAACGTGGCCTCCATCGTGAGAGGGGGGTCTGTCCTTGGAGCAGCCGGACAGGGAGAAGGGAAGCATGGAAGCACGTGGCCCTTCCCAAATTTAAAGTGACTCTGAGCCTGGGGGGGGAGGGTGGTGGTGGTTGGAGCACGGCTCCCTTCTCTGCACCAGACACCGACTGCCAGCCTGTGATTTGCACTGCTAAGAGGCGTGGGGTTTTTCAGCCCAGCGCTCCCCCCTCACTCTGCTCTCCTCCCCTCAGCAATCCTTCGAGAAGCAGGGATTTCACACTGGAACCCCGGCGGCCTCCTTCAACCTGCCTTCAGCGCTGGGCAGCGGCGGCCCCATCAACCCCGCGACGGCGGCCGCGTACCCCCCGACCCCTTTCATGCACATCCTCACCCCGCATCAGCAGCCCCATTCGCAGATCCTCCACCACCACCTGCAGCAGGACGGGCAGGTAAGCTGCCCCCAGGACCCCCGGGGGTCTCCGTACCCCTCAACGGGGCATCTCTAGGGCTCTGGCTCCCCCCGGCCCCCCCCCTCTCCCTCCCTCCCTCACGCCCCGCAGCGGACACACGCGGTGACACGCACATGCACATACACACAGGGCCGATGAGGACGAGGTGAGGAAGGCCCGGGGTGCGCTCCGCTGGGGGGTACTCGGCACAGCCCCTTGCAGCCGGGCTGTACCAGGTACGGTCGGGTAGTGCCCCTGCACGCAGACACACGCCTGGTCCATCCTGACCTCCCGGTCCTCGGAGTGGCGGCTCCGCAGGCCGGCAGAATTCCTCTCCACAGCCACGACCCCGCCGTAGCTTGCAGGTCTAACCGTGGATTTCTATTGTCATAGTTTGTCCCTTTATTTTTACATATCCTGGTACTGCAACAGCTTCCATATTTGCAGATGATACTGTGCTGCCAACGCCAGCAGGAAGATCAGGTAATGAACCTCTCTGATGATAATGCATTGCACTTGCCCTGGGGTCTCTCCCCGCCCCTAAGGCCCCCCAGGCTCACGTAGCCCCCTCCTTCTCCCCGTGGCCCCGCCAGGCCCGCAGTCAGGATGTGCACACACACACAGCCGCGCGCACAGACAACACACACTCCGTGCTCGACCCCTTCCCCCTCTCTCCCCCTCCCCGCTGCCCCCTGTGCCGATTGGGGGTGGCCGGCGGTGCGGCACCGCGCTCTGCGGCCCAGCAGGGACGGCGCTGTCACCCAGCAGAGCTGCCGGGCCGTGGAGCTGCTGGGATGGGACCCCCGGGGACGAGCTCAGCGCCCGCTCCCCCTGCTAACCCTCCTCCTCTGCTCCTTGCCCCCCTCCCCGCAGAGCGGCTCCGGGCAGCGCAGCCAAGGCAGCTCCATCCCCCAGAAATCCCAGGCCAACAAGTCTGCCTACAACAGCTACAGCTGGGGCACCAACTGAGCAGGGCGGCCCCGACCCATCAATTGCTTACGACAAGAAGCGACGCCGACCGATGTGGGAGGAGGAGGAGGAGAAGAAAAAACCCCCAGGGGCGGCGCCGGCCCCGGGCAGGGCAGGGCGGGCGGCTCCGCGTTGTCTGTTTTCAGCCACCTTTCCTGTTGTATGTAATATAGAATTTGTATTTTTTTCTTTTATTTTTTTTTTTTCTCTCCCCTCCCCCTTCTTCTCTCTCTTTCTCTCTCTCTCTCTCTGCATTCAGACTCTGACCCGTTTGCCGTAGGGGCCTTTTTTGGTTTGTACTCCTTCCCCTCCCTCCCTTCCCCCTCCCCCCCCCCCATCCCAGCTCCTCCCGCTGCCCCTCGGACCCAAAGGAGTGGAAGCTGCGCGCCGCCTACAGCAAACCCCTTATATTAGGAATAAGAGCAGTAATTGATATGAACAGCATTGTAAGATGAATTAGTTGAAGTGTTTTTTTTTGTACCGTGTTCTAAATTTAATGGATAAATGTGTCTTGTATATAAAAACAAAAACCCCAACGCCGGCCCCGAGTCCTCATTTCCGCGCCTGCCCTGCCCCCCTTTCCCCCCCATTGGGGCCCTCTCCTCCCTGTTACTTTTTGGTCTTTTTTTTGGTTTGTTTTTGTTTTGTTTTTTTTTTTTCTATACAGTCCAGCTCCTGTATTTTTCAGTTCAGCTGCGGGCTCCTTCCTAAAGAGAATAAAGGTCACAAAGTGCTGTGTGGTATCTGGAGTGCTTTGAGCCTGCTGGGAATGATTCCCCCTGCCTTTTCCCCACCATTTTTACAGCATTATTCCCTTATTTAGGATCGCTGTCACTTTCAGTCCCCCTGTTTTCCCCCCGGTGCTCCAAGCACCGCAAGGCTGCGGGGGGAGACCCTACGGGCCTTTCACGACACCCCGCGGCGCTTTACGGCATTGAGCTTCACGGCACCCCGCGGCGCTTTACGGCATTGCGCCTCAGGACGCCCGGCGACGCTTAACTGTCCGGCGCCTCAGGACACCCGGCGGCGATTTTACGGCCTTGCGCCTCACGACACCCGGAGGCGCTTTACGGCCGGCGGCGCTTTACGGCCGCGGCCCGGTCGTGGCTGGCGGCGGTGGCGCTTTGCGGCCGGAGCGCGATGAGTTTTTACGACGCCTTCCGCGGTTTCTTCGGCTTCCCGGGGCGCGGCAGGTATCGGCCTCTGCCCCGTCACCCCACCCCCGCTACTTCCCGTTATCTCCCCGGTATCCCGCTGTGAGCGCCGCGTTCCGCAGGCCCCGGGACCCGCTGTTCGGAGCGCCGTGGGACGAGGAGGAGGAGGAGGAGGAGGAAGCCGAGGGCCCCCCTGGGCCGCGCCCCCCCGATGATTTCGCCTTCGGCTTCGGCTTCAGCCCCGGCGGCGCCTTCGAGGAGCTGCTGCGGGACATGGGCGAGCTGCTGGGGGCCTTCGGGGGGGGGCTGGGCCGGGTTGCCCCCGTCCTTCGGCGGGGAGCGGGGTTGGGGGGGGCCCGGCGGAGCAGCCAGGCCCGGGCTGACGCCGGCGCTCCCCTCTGAGCCCCCCCTGCCCGGCCACGGCGCGGGGCGGCCGCTGCGCGACTCCATGCTGAAAGAGCCCGAGGGTCCGGCCCGGCAGTGGGAGCCGCGCCCGGCGGTGGGTGAGGAGGAACCGGGAGGAGGTGGGGGGGGGGGTTGGTTGGTCCCCGCCGGGCGCCGCTGACCGCCCCTCCTTTACCCTGCAGCTGGAGGAGCCCCCGCCGCCCTCCCCGGGACAAAAGGAGGACCGCGGTGGGTGCTGTCGGGGGGTGGGGGCTGGGCTTGGCCCCCCCCCGACCGCGCTCTCACTGCTGCTCCCTGCAGACTTGGACTCCCAGGTGTCCTCGGCGGGGCTGGGCACCATCCTGCGGCCCCGGCAGCCGCGTTCCTACTTCCAGAGCGTCTCGGTCACCACAGTGACGCTCCCTGATGGAGTGAGTGCCGCCCGGAGCCGCGCAGTGTGGGAGGGCTGGGAGGGGCTGGGAGGATCCCAGAGCTCATAGAGCCGCGGGACGGTCGGAAGGTTGGCTCGGGGTGGCCCTTAAAGATCACAGAGCCGTGGGATCGCCGTATGGATGGGTTGGAAGGGACCCCCAGCCCCACTCCTGCCATGTGCCGGCTGCCCCTCAGCAGCTCAGTGTCCCAGAGCCCCCTCCAGGAATGGGGCGCTCCCAGCTCTGGGTGGCAGTGCTGCATCACATCTGACCCAAATCCCCCCTCTGTTCATTTAAAGCCATTTCCCCTTTCCTGTCACTCGTACACAGTCACTCTCCTCCTGTTTCTAAGCCCCCTTTAAGTACCGGAAAGCTCTCCCTGCTGCCAGGATGCTGGGCCCCACTCACAGTGCATTTCCCTACAGGCAGTGGAGGAGCGCCGCACGGTGCAGGACAGCCAGGGCCACCGTGAGACGACCATCACCCGCCGGAGGGGGGACCAGGCCTTCATCACCACCACCAAGGAGGATGGGCAGAGCAAAGACTACCGGGAGGAGGTGCTCAACATGGATGACAGTGAGTGGGGGGGGTCGAGGGGGGGTCAGAGGGAAGCGCGTCTGTGCCCTGTGAACGAGCCCCCGTTGCTCTGCAGGGGAGCTGGCCCAGTTTGCAGGCACGTGGCCGCAGCGTGATGAGCTCCTCAGCCCTCCCCAGAGCTCCTCATCCCTGCTGGGCAGCTTCTTCCGCCGCTGGTTCTCCAGCTGGTAGCTGCTTGAGGAGCACGGGGCGGGGGCTGCCCTGCCGTGTGGGGGTGCGTGGCAGCCCCCTCTCATTGCCCCCGGGTCCTGCCGGGATGCAGGGGCTGGGATGGGGGCCGCCCCCCGCTTCGGCGCCCCGCTGCGTTGTGAGGGTGAAGCGTGCGTATGTGTACAGAGAAATAAAGTCTATTTATGCTAACGGCAGCGTGTGAGGCTCCTTGGGGTGCCGGGACCCCCGTGGTGGGAGGTTGGGATCCCGCTGCGCTTCACGAGGGGAGCACGTGTGCTCCCTGCCCTCCTTCCCACCTTATCTCCCCAGTGCCACGTTAACGCCTCTCCTGGGTGCTCTCAAGGCCTGGGAGCCTTTCCAAGGGCTTTTCATTCGTGCTGCCTGCGGCCGTGGCCGGGCCAGGAGCTGGCAGGGAACAAGGGGCCTCCATATGGGCACCTCCCACATCAGGATGTGGGGCAGGCAGGATTGTGTGGGCGAGGAGATCCTCCGGGATGGGTGGAAGCGGGGACGCAGCCGCTGCCCAGGGCCCCACGCGGGACTCTGGTCTCTGCCACGCGTCTCCCAACTGCAGCACGTGGCCCTGATTGGTTTAAAGTCTGAGTGTTATCACCCACCCCAGCCCGGGGCTCATAAAATCAGGCAGCGAAGCAGCCGGTGCCGCTGCTGCTGCCCGCGTTCTGCCAGTGCCATGGGCTACGTGTCCTTCGTGAGGAGGATCCGAGCGCTGCTCAGCATCCAGAACCAGCTGGCACGAGAGTGCCTGGCTGAGCTGCTGGCTGTCTTTGTGCTCATTGTGAGTGGGGTGGGGGGCTGTGCAGGGGGGGGGACCAGGGTGGAGGGAGCACAGAGCTGAGGTCCCACAGCCCTGCAGCTGTGCTGTGCCCACCGGGGGCTGCCTGGGGGTGGGGGGGGCTGTGCTGGGACCACAGTGACCCCAAATCTGCTCACCTCTGGCTTGGACCCACGCTGCGATTCACCACGGCCCAACTCACCCTTTGCTGCTGCTGCTGTTGCTTCTCTGTGATTCCATGGTTCTGTGATGAGGCTGCGGGTGCTGCCACGTGTGTGCAGTCGGGCACTGCATGCCTTCACATCTCCAGCCCTGTGTCAGCCAAAGGTTGGGCTCCGCGGCCTTGGGACTGGAACCAGCAGCGGTGAACGTTGGCCAGCAGTGCCCCCCAGCCCTGAGGTTTCCCTGCAGCAACATGTGACTCAGTTGCTGATAATTTCTTTTACTCATCGCTGAGTATGTGAACAACGACACTAAATGCCTCCCTGCTGCCCCGGGCTGCACAGAGAGCTGGAGCCGGGCAGTGGGCGCAGGCAAAACCACGGAGACTGGAAGAGGCAGCAGAGCAGCCTTTGGCTCCGTGCTGCCCTGCACCCATCCTGCAGAGGGACTCAGCTCTGGGGAGCGGGTGCTGAGTGGGGCAGAGCGTGGGGCCGTGCAGCCGTGTCCCTGTCCTGCAGCTGATCACGCTGGGCGGTGCAGCACAGATGATCACCAGCTCCGGGACCAAAGGGAACATCGTCACCTCCTCACTGGCGGGCGCCCTGGCCGTCATGGTGGCCATCCACACGGCGGGGGGGGTCTCTGGTGAGGCTGGGGGCTCTGCAGCTCCACGGGGGGCTCTGCTCCGCACCCCCAGCACCGCTCCCAGCCCCTCTCCTGCCACACTGCAGGGGCTCACCTGAACCCGGCTTTCTCCCTCTCCATGTCCCTGCTGGGGCAGCTCCCGTGGTGGAAGTTCCCCATCTTTGTGGCCGTGCAGACCTTCGGGTCCTTCGTCGCCGCCGCAGCCGTCTATGCTCTGTATTACGGTACAAAGAGCCAGCAGTGGAGCTGTGGGGTGGGCACGCAGCCGGGGGGGCTCCGCTGCTGCACAGCTCTGCCCCGCAGATGCCATCTGGTCCTACAGCAACGGGACCCTCACCGTCTCCGGGCCGCGGGAGACGGCCTCCATCTTCGCCACGTACCCCTCCGAGCACCTCTCCCTTCCCAACGGCTTCCTGGACCAGGTGGGTGCCGGCCTCACAGCCCGACGGCCCCATATGGCTCCATATGGCCCCACGCTGAGGCCGTGCCGCTCGCAGGTTCTGGGCACGGCGGTGCTGATCGTGGGCATCCTGGCCATCACCGACACCCGCAACCGCGCCGTCCCGCGAGGCCTGGAGCCGCTGACCGTGGCGCTGTTGGTGCTCGCCATCGAGGTGTCCATGGGCTTCAACTGCGGCAGCCCCATGAACCCCGCACGGGACTTCGGCCCGCGGCTCTTCACGTTGGCAGCAGGATGGGGCACCGAGGTGTTCAGGTGGGTGCTGGGCCTGGGGCCGGGGGGCACCGTTTGGATGCTCCACACCCACGGCTCCGCTCGCAGCAGGGGCAGCTCGTGGTGGTGGGTGCCGGTGGTGGCCCCGCTGGTGGGGGCCGCGCTGGGCACGGGGCTCTATCAGCTCTTCGTGGCCTTCCACCACCCCGAGGAAGAGGAGGAGGACGGCGGGCGAGCACGCAGGCAAACCAAGCACTGACAGCGCCGAGCGCCAGGGATGAACCCATTAAAGAGCCGAGCCGCCGCCGCCGCGTGTCCGTGCCGTGGGGCGGCGGGGCTGGGGGGGGGGGCTGGGGGCTGCTCCCCCAACGCCTGAACATCTTTACCAGTGACATCAACAACGGAATCGAGTGCATCCTCAGCAAGTTTGCTGATGACACCGAGCTGAGCGGTGCGGTGGAAGGAAGGGATGCAATTCAGAGGGACCTCAACGGGCTGAAAGGTGGGGCTGGGTGAACCTGATGAGGTTCAACACAGCGAAGTGCAAAGTTTGGCACTTGGACTGGAGGAATGCCAAGCATCCATACAGACTGGTTGAGAGCAGCCCTGCACAGAAGGACCTGGGGGTCCCCAGGGGTGAAAAGCTGAACGAGAGCCAGCAGGGTGTGATTGCAGCTGGGAAAGCAAAGGGGATCCTGGGCGCCATCAGCAGAGGGGGGGCAGCAGGGCCAGGGAGGCGATCGTCCCTCTGTGCTCTGCTCTCTGAGGCCCCGTCTGCAGCACTGCGTCCAGGGCTGGGGGTTCCCAGACGAGACAGGGAGCTGTGGGAGAGGAGCCAGAGGAGCCGCAGGGCTGAGCAGGGGCTGCAGCAGCTCCCTGCAAAGCCAGGCTGAGGGAGCTGGGCTCGTTCAGCATGGAGAAGAGGAGCTGGGGCTGAGCTGAGTGCAGCCTGCAGTGCCTGCAGGGAGCCTGCAGCCAGGAGGGGAGGCAGCTCTTGGGCAGGGGAGATGAGAGCAGGGAACGGCTGGAAGCGGAGGGAGGGCAGCTGGAGGCTGGGGCTCAGGGAAGTTGTGTGCTGGGAGAGCGGTGAGGGGCTGAACAGCTGCCCAGAGAGGCTGCGATGCCCCGTCCATCCCTGGAGGGCTTGGAGGCCAGGCTGGATGGGGCCCTGGGCAGCCTGGGCTGCTGTGAAACGTGGGCAGGTCGGTGGCTTTGCAGGCGCTGTGGGGTCACAGCTTCGCCATCCCTGAGCTCCCTCCCAACCCAAACCGTTCCGTGATTCTACGACCGCCCTCCGCATCACTTCCGCCGCCGTCCGCCCACCGCCGCGGCCATGGGGCGCTGAGGCGGTGGCTGTGGGGGCCGCAGAGGCCCCGGCCCCGCTCCCATGGGCTGCGCGGCCCGCGGGGCTGCAGGTGAGGGCGGGCCCGCTAGGCCGCGCTGGGCCCGCTAGGCCGCGCTAGGCCGCGCTGGGCCCGGGACGGCCGTTGTCACGGCAACGCGGCGGATCCCGCAGCGGCGGGGCGGGGCGGGGCGGGGCGGGGCGAAGCGGGCCCGGGGCAGCAGCGGCTGCGGCCCTGCGGGATGGCGCCGGCGGGGCGCGTCCCGGGCCCGGAGCCATGACGGTGCCCCGGGAGATGCCCGAGAAGTGGCCGCGGGTCCGGGGACCGGGGGGAGCCGGTGGGTGCGGGGCGGGAGGGAGCCGGGCCTGGGGATGCGGGGGGTGGGGAGGCACTTTGGGGGTCTCAGGGTGCACAGGGAAAGAGCGGGGTTTTGGGGTCGGTGGGGACCCAGGGGTCGGTGA
>NW_024968247.1:25089-27940 GCF_019238085.1 Lagopus leucura
GGCTGGGGGTCGTTGGGGCTGGGGGGACCCGGGGGGTCCGTGGGGTTGGGGATCGGTGGGGCTGGGGGGACCCGGGGGGTCGGTAGGGTTGGGGATCGGTGGGGCTGGGGGGACCCCGGGGGGTCGGTGGGGTTAGGGATCGGTGGGACTGGGGGTGGGGGGGCTGACGGCGCTGTGTTGCAGAGGAGGAGCGCCGGGTGCGCGCCAACGCACGGGAGTACAACGAGAAGTTCCAGTATGCGGTGAGTGGAGACCCCCCCCCATCCTCCACCCCAACTCTCCTCGCTGACCCCGGGGGGGTCGGGGGGCTCAGGGGGGTTTGGTGCCCGGTGAGGGGGTCACGGCTGCAAGGATCTGCGTGTCCCTGAGTGCAGCACTGAGCTGCGGGGATGGCGGACAAGCTGTACTCCTGCGGAGTCCTCCAACAGACCCCAATCCCCGCTCTGCCGGCCCCGGAGCAGCGCTGCGATGGTTCTGGTTAATTAACGAGCTTCCGGAGCGGCTGGGGGAGGGGCAGCGCTCACCTTGCCCACCCCCCCCTTCCCCTCTGTGGAGGTTATTGCTGCTGCTCTGCTTCAGGCCTGGCCGCCGCACTGCCTGCAAGGCTCCGGGCTTTGGAGGTGTGGGGATGTGGCTGCAGGAACGGTGTGAGGATGGGCAGCAGCTCAGGCCAGCCCTGCCCTGGAGCAGTGCTGGAACTGCAGCGCCTCGGCTCATCCTGACCCCCCCATCACCCATTCCATCCCCAGAACAACTGCATCAAGACCTCCAAATACAACATCGTCACCTTCCTGCCTGTCAACCTCTTCGAGCAGTTCCAGGAAGTGGCCAACACCTATTTCCTTTTCCTCCTCATTCTGCAGGTGAGTTGTGGGGAGCCGGGGAGGTGGGGCAGCGTCCTGCCTCAGGGTTAACAGTACGCTTTGGGGCCGTCCATCTCCCCCTAACCCCCCATTGCCGTCCGCAGCTGATCCCGCAGATCTCCTCACTCTCATGGTTCACCACCATCGTGCCTTTGGTTCTCGTCTTGACCATCACGGCCGTCAAAGATGCCACCGACGACTACGTGAGTGCTCCCCTCAGCACTGTCAGCTGTGGGCTGGGGGTGGACGTGGGACCCCAGCCCCCTCATGGCTGACCCCACCACCCCTTCCCCCGTGCCCAGTTCCGCCATAAGAGCGACAACCAGGTGAACAACCGGCAGTCTCAGGTGCTGATCGGCGGAGTGTGAGTGTCACAGGGAGGAGGGACGTGGTGTGGCCTTGGGGCAACGTGGCTCTGTGTCACACCGTCCCTCTGCAGCCTTCGTCAGGAGCAGTGGATGAACGTCCGCGTTGGGGACATCATCAAGCTGGAGAACAACCAGTTTGTGGCGGTGAGTTTGATGCTGAGATGAGCACGGTGCTGCCTGGGGATACGGACTGCTGTCACCTCCTGGGTTTCCATCCGAGGCTGGAAGTTGGGCAGCAGAAGTTGGGCTGTGGGGATTTGTGAGCTCTTGGGGTGATGATGTCTGACAGGGCGTCTTGCTGGCCCCAGAGCTGCAGCGTGGGGTGGGGGGCTTCCCTGAGGGAGGCAGAGGGGAGCTCAGCGCCGGCACAGCCTTCAGCACGTCTCTCCTGCAGGCTGACCTCCTCCTCCTCTGCAGCAGCGAGCCCCATGGGCTGTGCTATGTAGAGACTGCCGAGCTGGACGGGTAGGTGCTGTCCTCAGCCTTGGTGAGAAGGAAAACGGGCCGTGAGCTGCTCTGCCGGGCTGGTGCTCACCCCACGCCGTGCTCCTTCCTGCAGAGAAACCAACATGAAGGTGCGACAGGCCACCCCCGTCACCTCAGAGCTGGCAGATATCAGCACACTGGCACGGTTCGATGGTGAGTACCCAAAAACTGTCCTCTGTGATGGGGCGGCCTTTAGGGTTCTTCCTCTGGTACCTGGCTTGGGTTTGGTTTGGAGAGACCGGGGCTGTCTGTGGGGTGCTGTGGTTCTGGGGTGCAAATGGGTCTGCAGAGCAACTGGGGCAGGGTGGGGGATGGAGCTGGGAGCAGCTGGGACAGAACAGGGGGTGGAACTGGGAGCAGCTGGGATGGGGCTGGGGATGGAGCTGGGAGCAGCTGGGACAGGGCTGGGGATGGGGCTGGGAGTAACTGAGATGGAGCTGGGAATGGGGCTGGGAGCATCTGGGACAGAGCAGGGGGTGGAACTGGGAGCAGCTGGGATGGGGCTGAGGATGGAGCTGGGAGCCAGCGGGACAGAGCTGGACAGATGCATGAGCTCAGCTGAGGTGCCCTCTGTGCCCAGGCGAGGTGATCTGCGAGCCCCCCAACAACAAGCTGGACAAGTTTGGCGGGACACTGTACTGGAAGGAGAACAAATACCCCCTGAGCAACCAGAACATGCTGCTGCGGGGCTGCGTGCTGCGCAACACCGAGTGGTGCTTCGGCCTCGTCGTCTTCGCAGGTGGGCTGTGAGGCCGGGCAGCGCCGCGCTGCAGGGCTGGGGGCTCTGCTGACGTCCTCCCTCTGCCCCAGGGCCGGACACGAAGCTGATGCAGAACAGCGGGCGGACCAAATTCAAACGGACGAGCATCGACCGGCTGATGAACACCCTGGTGCTGTGGGTGCGTGGAATGCAGCTGTGGGGGAGCGCGCGGCCGTGGGGCTGGGGCTCACGTCCCGGTCCTGTCCGCAGATCTTTGGGTTCCTGGTGTGCATGGGGGTGATCCTGGCCATCGGTAACGCCATCTGGGAGCACGAGGTGGGCGTCTGCTTCCAGATCTACCTGCCCTGGGATGAGGGGGTGCACAGTGCCGTCTTCTCCGGCTTTCTCTCCTTCTGGTCCTACATCATCATCCT
>NW_024968248.1:0-15528 GCF_019238085.1 Lagopus leucura
CCCCCCCCCGAGCACCGCCCCGGGGCGGGGAGGAACCGGCAGCGCCGGCCCCGGGATCCCCCGCCCAACCTTGCCCGGGCCGGGGGCGGCCGAGGAGCTGCGGGGGGAGCGAGAGGGGGGGGTCCGTGCTGGGGGAGGCTGCGGGGCTGGGGCTCGTTTTGTACCGGAATAAAGCGCGTTTTTCCACGGCCCGGTTCTCCGTCTCCTTTTTTTTTGAGGGGGACGTCCGGCAGGGTCTCATCCTGCACCGCTGGGCGCCATCGGACCGGGGTGCACCGAAGGGGGGGTGGCGCGTCCCGGTGCCACCGCCCTGCGACCTCCGGCCACCGGGCGCCGCCGTCGGCCGAACGGAACGGGACGGGGCGGGCGGGGACGAGGAGGGCGGAACCGGGAGTCGAGGGGAGGAGACGGCACGGAGGCAGCGGCAGGTCCGGGGCCGCAAGTCCGGTAACGGGGATCGTCCGGGTCGGGAGTCCGGTAGCGGGGTGTTGGTACGGGGGGTCCGTTCCCGGTCGGTGCGGGGGTTCCGGTTCGTGCAGAGCTGCCGGGCTCCCAGACAGGAGATGCTGGGGAAGGTGGGGGGCCCCCCCCCCCCCCCCCCCCCGGGGGCCCGGGGGCGGGGGGGGGGGGGCCCGCGGGGGGGGGGGGGGGGGGGGCCGGGTCGGGGGGGGGGGGGGCCCCCCCCGGGGGGGGGGGGGGGGGGGCCCCCCCCCCCCCCCCCCCTTCGGGCCACCCTCCACGTTCGGTGCTGTGCCCCAGAATTGGGGCCGCTGCTATCCGTGTCCCACCTCACACCGCAGGACCCCATCTGTCCAACGGCTGCCAGCACCGAGGGGGACCCTGAGGGCAGCTGCACGGCCCGGACGGACGGACGAGGGGTGACGCTGCCGTCGGTGCCCCGGTTCAGGATGGCAGGCCGGGATCACGCACCCTCATCCTGCGACTGCTTCGTGGCGCTGCCTCCGCACACCGCAGCGCCCGCTGTCGTCTTCGGCAAGAACGCCGACCGCCCGCGGCACGAAGTGCAGGAAATCGCCTACATCCCCTCCGCCGTCCATCGCCCCGGGGACAAAGTGCAGGTGAGAACCGTGCCAGGGCAGCGGCGTGACGGCTCTCGGTGTCCCCGTGCCAGCGGTGTGATGAGCGCGCTGGGTCTCAGCCCTGCCGTCTCCCCTCAGTGCACCTACATCGAGATCGAGCAGGTGGAGCGGACCCACGCGGTGGTGCTGAGCCGTCCTGCCTGGCTGTGGGGTGCCGAGATGGGTGCCAACGAGCACGGTGTCTGCGTGGGCAACGAGGGCGTATGGACCCGTGAGCCTGTTGGGGAGGATGAGGCGCTGCTGGGTATGGACCTGGTGAGGTGAGGAGCATCCCCTCATCACCCCGCAGTTCCCCTGGGGTGCACGTGGCCCATGGGGTGCCGCCGTGCTGCAGGCTGGGCTTGGAGAGGGGCGGCTCTGCCCGGGAAGCATTGGATGTCATCACAGCCCTGCTGGAGAAGCACGGGCAGGGTGGGAGCTGCAAGGAGGAGCCCACACCATTTGTGTACCACAACACCTTCCTGCTGGCTGATCGCCACGAGGCCTGGGTGCTGGAGACGGCCGGCAGCTATTGGGCAGCCCAGCAGATCCGAGGTGAGCAGGCACCGGCGGTGGTGGGAGCCTGTGAGCGCACACTCAGCTTCAGGCAGGGTTAATTTGGGGAGCCCCATCCCCCGGGGTCTGCCCCATACCTGACAAATCCTGAGCTCCACAGAGGGCAGCCGCAATATCTCCAACCAGCTCAGCATCGGGACGGACATCACAGCTGAGCATCCGGGGCTGCGGCAGCGAGCCCAGAGCCAGGGCTGGTGGAGCGGGGCTGGCCAGTTCAGCTTTGCTGAGGTCTTCTCCCTGGCACAGCAGCCACCACGCATGGAGGCTGCCAAAACCCGCTATCGTGCTGGCAAGGAGCTGCTGCAGCAGCACGCAGGTGAGGATGGGGATGGCAAGAGCAGCCCCCAGCTTGCTCCATGGCAGCCAGCAGCGACATGGGTCTGCTTTGCCTACCAGGACACATCACAGCAGAGACATTCATGGCCATCCTGAGGGACAAGGACAGCGGCATCTGCGTGGACTCGGAAGGTTTCCGCACGGCGGGCAGCATGGTGTCTGTGCTGCCCCAGGACCCTGCCTTGCCCTGCATCCATTTCTTCACAGCCACTCCGGACCCTTCCAGGTGAGGACTCCAGGATGATGAACACGAGACACAGCCGTGCCCTGGGCTGAGCGTCCCTTCTGCTTTCCACCAGGTCTGTCTTCAAACCCTTCATCTTCGTGCCCGGCCTTAAACCTGCACCGCAGGTGATTTCTCCCACCTTCCGTGACGACCCTGCCAAGAAGGTGCCACGCTTCCAGAGCGCCGTCGATCGGAGGCATGAGCTTTACCGCCGGCACCAGGCAGCGCTGGAGCTGATGGAGAAGGACCAGGTAGCAGCGAGCCCTTCCCGATGGCCCTCGTTCTGTCCCATGGCAACGTGGGAGGCGGTGGGATGTCCTGATGGCTCCCATCCTCAGCTTTTTTTTGTCCCCAACCCCACCAGGCGCGGGGCCGGGAGCTCCTGCAGACGCTGCGGGACCTGGAGAAGCAGGGCTTGGAGGCAGCGAACGCGCTGCTGGCAGGGAACGTGGCGCCAAGGCCGGAGGAGCTGGCTGAGCTCTTCTTCGACTGCGTGGATGCAGAGATGAAGTTTTACAAATAAACCCCACGCAGGTGGGTTAGGAGAGGAGAGGAGCTGAGGTCGGGCTCCAGCTCAGAACCCACAGCACTGTTCCCACCTGGGGGTGAGAAACCCTTCCTGGTGCCCCGTCCTGGTTCCTCACCTCCTCTCGTTTTGGAGCTGTGGAGGGGAATGGCTCCACCAGCACCTCCAGCCCTGAGCAATCAATCAGTGCTTGTGGTGTGAAAGGGGGGGTCCAGGGAGGGGGGGGGTAGGGTTCCCTTTCTCAGCTTGGCACGTTGTTCCCACCATTAGCAGAGCTGCTCACGTTCAGTCCCTCAGCAGAGGACCCAGGCTGCAGGGCTCTGCAGCAGACAGAGATCGACGTAAGAATAAAGAGGCTTTAATTCCAACTGTGCAGCACTGTGCTGGTGCCACGTACCTGAGGTGCTGCCTATTTCCCTGCCCCTTTGGTACAAGGTTCCCCTTGCAGGGCTGTGGGCCGGGGTTGGCTCAGGATGGCAGCTGGTTTTGGCTGCTGGCTTTGTCCAGGCTTTGCCTGGGGATGGAGCTGAGACTGCCCAGGGCCAGGGGCTGTGCTGGTTCCTGGGCTGGGGGGCAGGCAGCTCTCTGTGCCCAGTGAGCACAGCGATAAGGGGGGCAGCAGCAGACCCCTGTGCTCCTGCAGCTCCCGCAGACGGGCCTGGTGTTCCTCCAGGGCCTCCCTCTGCCTCCTCTGAGAGCGCCCAGCCAGCTCCTGCTGCAGGTCTGTGAAGAAATCTGCCAGGGATGGTGGGAAGGAGGGAGAGAGGAATGAGAAGAGAGCTCGCCACAGCCAGCTGAGCTCCTTGGTGTTTGTGTCACCCGTGGGGACACAGAGACCCCCAAGCATGCAGCATGTCTTGCTTCAGTCTGGGCACCTTTGCCTGTGGTGAACGGGGCACCCAGCTCAGAGAACAACTCATCGTCGCTATCCTCACTGCTGGAGCAATGTTTCTCCTCCTCTTTCTCATCTGGGACAGGATCCACGCAGCCATGGAGGGGCTGGGAGTCCAACTGCAGTAGATGGGGCAGGGCTCCCACCACCAGCTCCCTGCAAGCAGCAAGCAAACAGCAGACATGTTGGGAGAAGCACCGCAGCCCCCCCTGCCCCACCTGGGCAGATGCAGGCTCAGATTTCCTGGGTCTGGGTGAGGTGTTGAACACAACATTTGAGCTCACAGGGTTTTGGGGGCTTGCTCTCCCCCCCCTGCTCACCGTTTGGGGCTTTCCCAACCCACCTGTAGCCGGGTTGGTGGGTGCATTCATTTCCTGTCAAGTCCAGGAGGCGGAGGCTGCGGGGCAGCTCATCTGCACACATCAAAGGGAGGAAAAAAGACATTGAGAAGGGGGCTGAGCCCCACCTGCTCCGTGTGTGCAGCAAACCCTGCGTGCTGCTGCTGCCTCCTGGAGTGCTTCACATGCATTCCTGAGGCCACAGCCCTGCCGTGGGAAGCTGCCTCTCATCTCAAAGCTGGGGAAACTGAGGCAGGGAGGGAGGGGACACGTATTCCATACAATCTGATAGTGAGAAAAGAGGCTTCTCCCTTTCCCAGACTGTCACTGTTGCCTTTCTCACATCTGTCTGCAAACAGAAGATAGCACACTAGAAACACTGCAGAAGAGCAGAGGGAAAATGCCTCTCCATCCCTTCTCTTTGTGCCAGAAAACATCCAGGAGAGGATCCTCCCAGAAGGCTGAGGCAGTGTGAGCCTATCTGCACCATCTCTGCCTTGTAGGGGCAGGAAACACCTTCTGGGTTGAAGAGGGCTGGAGCGGTTCAGGTTGAGATCCCCGAGGCTGCCAGGAGCTGCTTTCCATGTTCTGCTGAAGCAGAACACAAGGTGGAAGCAGACACCTGGAGTTTGCTAGGGGAAAGGCTCACTCAAAGCCACCTGTGGGGCTCCCAGTGCCCTGCTGAGACACACACCCCAACCCCAGGATGGCTGTGCTGGAGTTCTGCTGGGACCCAAGTGCTTCAGAGTGCAGGGACAGGGCCAAGGCTCTGCTGGTGCCACCCCACCTGCATCCAGAGTCTGGATCTGGTTCTGGGACAGGTCCAGGAAGCGCAGGTGTTGCAGGGGCCGTAGGTTCTCCACCTTGCGGATGCAGTTTCCAGCCAGTGAGAGGAACCTGGGGAGCACAGGGAGGGCAGAAGCAGGAGCTGTGACCCCCCTCTGGAGATGGGACACTGTGGTCCCCAGGGTGACAGCCGTGCAGCATTGCTGGTCTGAGGATGGCAAACCCTTGTGACAAACCACTGCAAAGTCATCCTGTAACTTGAATGCTCCCTTGATCACATGCATCCCCTTAGTGGCACTCACTGCAGGTTGGCAAAGCAGTCCAGGTTCTCAATTTTCTCAATTCGGTTCTGGGGAAAAACAAAACAAAACAAAACAAAAAAACAAACACAACACAACAACATGATTTTCTACTGCATGGAAAATCAGAGTTCAGGAGCACTCCAGAATCATTCCAATCTCATGTGCAACAACAGTGTTCACCATCTCCTCTAGGAGCTTTATGGAGAGGGTGTGGGGGCTGCATGGGAGCTCCAGTAGAACTAAGGCTCCTCAGTTGGGTTTAGAAAAGCCAGAACCTCACTCAAATTATGTCATAGGAAGGGAGAACCAGAGGTCTCTCTGGCAGTGCTGGGGGGCAGAAATGGGGGTGTTTATGCTGGCCCCAAAGGAGGCTGTTCCCCATAGGACCAGGCTCTGCCTGCTACCTTACCCGCTGCAGGTAGAGGCTGTGAATCCCCGGCAGGCTCCCCAGCCTCCCAGTGGTGCAGATATCCTCCCGGTCCAAGCGGATGGTCTGGAGGGCTGGCAGCTCCTCGGAGCTGGTGAAAGGATTGTTCTGAGGGAGCCTGTTGTGCCCACCCTCCACCTGCTGGTCTCCCCATGGTTTCTCACCAGCTCTCTGGTCTCACGGTCTCCCCCAGCCCAGGAAAGCTCCGTGCAGCCATAAGGCGGTCAGTGAGGGTCACCCCCAGGGACATCTGCTCACAACCTGGAGGAAACCAGGCTCAGCAGCGGCTTCAACCCCCTGCATCCCAGTCAGCAGGCTCTGTGACGGCACACTCACCCCCAGGCAGAGCCTCCTCCTCCCCAGCCACGGTGGGTGCTGGCGAGCAGGATCTCTGCCCCCTCGTCGTGACCTTGTGCTGTGCGGATAGGGGGATGCGCGGGAGGGCTGGGGCAGACATGTCGCCTCCGTGAGGGGAAAAGGCACCGGGTAGAAAGAGAGAGGCAGCAATGGGAGGGGAATAAACGGGGAGCGGGAACAGGCGGGAACAGGAGGGCCAGGGATGCGCCGGGCCGGGTGGGCAGCAGGCCCAGCCCAGAACACTGCGACCCACAAGCAGGCCGCAGCGCGCCGGTTGCTAAGAGACGGGACGCGCCGGAAGGAGCGCACCGGAAGGGGCGGGGCTTTACAGCACCCCGGCGCATGCGCGCAACCGACGCCCCGCCTCCCCACAAGGCTCCGCGCATCCGCGGCAAAGATGGCGGCGCTGAGCGGCCCTGCGCCGTGGCGGCGGGGTGAGTGCGGGGCTCGGGCGGGCACGGTGCTCCTTTCCGCGGCCCGGCTCCCTCCCTGCTCCTCCTGAGCGCTTCTCTGTCCCCGCAGGCTGGCTGCCCGCCCTGCAGCTCGTCCGGCGCGCCTCTAAGGCGGTCACCCGGCACTGGAAGGCCATGCACTTCCAGCGCCAGAAGCTGATGGCCGTCACCGAGTACATCGCGCCGAGGCCCGCCGTCCCCGAGCGCTGCCTGCCTGCTAAGAGGAAGGCGGAGAAGGAGGAGGAGGAGGAGGTAACGCTGGGCCGCCCCAGGAGCTGCGGGCTGCACGCTGTAGGCCCCGTGCAGGCCCAGCGGTGTCCCCCAGGTGCGGGGCCGTGGCGCTCCCGTGGCCGCTTCCTCTCTGCAGGAGTACGGCTACGCCCGGCTGCTCCGGCGGCAGGTGGAGGAGGTGTTCCGGGACAACCGGATGGTCGCGGTGTGTCAATACAACTACATGCCCGGGGAGGATATGGTGCTGATGAGGCACTACCTGCGGAAGCACAATATTGAGGTCAAATTCGTCCTGAACGAGGTAGGGGGCTGGGGAAGCTGCAGGGCTCCCCCTGCTGCAGCCCCCAGGCCTCCTTCCCCTCCACTGAGTGCTGCCTCCCACAGATCGTCCGCCCAGTGCTGTCCCAGTCTCGCTATAAGAACCTCCTCCCGCTCTTTGTGTCCCGCAATATCCTTCTGGTGAGCCCAGAAACGAAGGCCAAGGAGATGCTGCGCATCCTGAAGGGAGTGCCGCAGATCAACCTGCTGGGTGAGAGCCCGGGGCTCCTGCATGATGCAGCTGGGGGAGGAGAGGTTGGATATCGGGAACAGGTTCTTCACCAGAGGGTTGTGGGCATGGACCAAGCTGCCCAGATCATGGTACCGAGTTCAGGAAGCATCTGGATGGCATTCTTAGCCATGTGATCTTTGGGTGGTCCTGTGTGGATCCTTATGGGTCCCTTAAACCTCGGGATATTCTGTGATTCTTTGAAGTGGTTCCCCAGGCGTGAGGAGGAGATGGGGGCAGAGCAGCTGCTTGTGGGGTTGCAGCTGTCCCCTGTCCCCATCTTGGCAGCCTTCAATGCCAGGAGCTCCAGCACAAACACTTCAGTCCTCGCAGCACACTGCTGCCCCTCAGCTGTGCCTGCTTCTCTTTCAGGTGCCTGCATTGACGACACCATCCTGAGCAGGCAGGGGGTGGAGAACTTTGCCAAGCTCCCCTCACTGGAGGCCTCGCAGGGGCAGACGCTGGGCGCCCTGGCACTCCTGCCCTCCCAGACGTGTTCCATGCTGCAGCACGGAGCCGCACACCTCACAGCACTGCTGGACGGGCACATCCACCAGCTGCAGGCTGGGGCTGGCAAGACAGAGAGCCCAGCAGGGACAGAGCCTGCCCAGAGCTCGGGGACACAGTGACACTCATCCCCAGCCCCCAGTTGTGCCCATTCACCAGCTGTGCTTGCAGGCAGGGCTTGGAGGTTCAGCCATGCATGGGCAACCAGCAGTGGGTCTGAGTGCAGCGCTGCTGGCCCAGCTCATCCCTTTGCTCCGCTCCAGTGCTCTCCATCCAGTCTGCATGCACCAGTGGCACATGGGGTCAGCCCAGCTGTGCTTTGGGTGCTGTGGGACGTGCTGAGGGAAGCTCTGGTTCTGACTGAAGGGGGCAGAGACCTGTGGCAGTGCTGGCACGGAGGACATCCAATGCTCTGAGCCACCAGTGGCGTGCAGGAGTGTGCTGCAGCTCTCCCTGTATGGCGGGCATGGAGCTGAGCGCGTGGGGCTGCTGGCTGTTGCATTAAAGTTGGCTGCGTGGTGGTAGCGATCCTGGAGGCCTGGTTCATCTCTGGGAAGGGTGGGCTGGGGGTTCTTCTGCATTCTCAAGTATGAGTTCAAATGCATCCTTCTCCTTGGCCCCCATCTCTCCATTGTCACAGCAGAGCCCCAGCCGGGCAGGAGCTGTGGTGGGGTGGGAAGGAGACCCCAAAGCCCCGGGTGGGTTTCCCTGCTCCGTGGGGCGCCGCAGTGGGGTGTGGGGCAGAGCAAGGGGAGCTCAGCCTGGGGGAGGCCGCGTTGTGGCTCTGTTGCTCTCAACGCGTCCGATTTCCCGGGGCGAGGAAGGGTTTGGGGAAGGGGGAGGGCGCGGGCTGAGCGCTCCGGGGTCGGACGCGATCCCAACGCACGGAGCCTCCGGTGCAGCCGGCAAAGTTGGGGCGGCGGTACCGCGGCGGGGTCTCGGGGCTCTCGGCGCTGTCGGCTCCGGTCCTCCACGGTGCAGGGGGCAGAACCGAGCGGCTGTGACCCGGTGCCTCCGCCTCCTTCCGTGTTCCGCTTCCTGCAACCGCCGGGCGGGATGCGACCGGCCCCGGCCCTGGCTCTGCGCCCGTCGTCCGCACAGGTGAACAACCGGGAACCACCGGGGGAGGAGGGGGGCGGGGGGGCTCCGGTCCCGCTCCCCTTTCAACGGGCGTCTGCTGCCCGCCGGGGCCGGGCGCGCTGCCCCGCTCCGGGGCTGACGGCGGTGGGGTCGGGCTGAGCGATGCGCGGGGATTTTCCCGTTACCGGAGGGGCGTCGGGGCCGCTGCTGCGGGACGGCGCGGAGACCCCCGGACCGTCCGCATCCCCTCTGCTCTCGGACGGGGCCGCGGCTGCCGCTTCCCGTTGTCGGAGGGGCTCCCGGGGCAGCGCTGGGCGAGGGGGTGGGGGGGGGGGGCGAGAAGGGGAACCCACCGAGCTGCTCGTGGGATGCGGACCGGACTCTGGACCCGCCGTACGGGCGAGGTAAGGCGGGGCAGGGCGGGGCGGCACCGGGCACGGCTTCCGGCTCCGGGAGGAACCTCCGTGGGGAAACTGAGGCACGGGGACACCGCTCTGCCCGGGCGTGGGCACCCACGGAGCGGGGAGGTGCGGGTTGTGGGCGTGCAGGGGACGGTTCTGCTTTGCCCCCATCCCGGGACCGCTCCGTTGCCCTTGGTGGGGGGCAGCAGGGCTGCGGGTAGGGGGGTCCCCAGCCGGGGACCTCCACACAGGGGTCCCTGACCAGGCTCCCCCTCCCCACAGTGGGTCCCACCTCCTGGACTGTGACAGCTGAGCTCAGACCCTTCAGCGTGGACCCTCCTGTGCCCACTGGCCATGGGCAGCCATGAAAAGGATCCATCTTCTCCCAGAAAGGCCCTGTCACGCTCCAACAGCACCGTGTCTTCCAAGCACAGCAGCATCCAGCAGGTCGGGGACCTCAGTGGGATCCAAACTGCATCCAGCCTCAGGGGTGTTGTGGGGTCTCAGGCGGGCTTCACTCTGCTCTGATCAGAGGGATACAGAGATGCCCTGGTACCCCTGGGGGACAAGGTGGGAGCTGGAAGCGGTGGCTGTTGCAGGATCCCTCCTGCTGACCTCTGTCTCCATAGGGCTCGGAGAGCTGGGAGGTGGTGGAGGAGCCACGAGGTCGGGGCAGCCCAGGCCGGGATCCGGAGAGGCAGGAGGGCTACCTGCTCAAGAAGAGAAAGTGGCCCCTGAAGGGCTGGCACAAGGTAACGGGGTGCTGGGGGCAGCGTGCCCGGCCCTGCGCAGGTTTAGGCCCCTGCAATGGGGGCTGTAGGGATTCACCTCTGTCTCTGTCCCCAGAGGTACTTTGTGCTGGAAAATGGCATCCTGAAATATGCCACCACGCGCCAGGATGTGAGTATGGGGCTGAGCTGCGCCTGTGCAGCCTCCCTATGGGATCTGGTTGGGGGGAGACCCCATTTTGCCATAAGGAAGGGAGTCTCCTCTTGACTGGGGTCCCTGGGCTCCCCAGGTCCTCAAGGGCAAGCTGCACGGTGCCATTGATGTCCGTCAGTCTGTCATGTCCGTCAACAAGAAGGCGCAGCGGGTGGACCTGGACACAGAGGAGAACATCTACCACCTCAAGGTCTGGGGGCACCCAGAAGGAGATGGAGCTGGGGCTCGGAGGGGACTGGGCTGTTCGCTCCCACACACCCACCGTCTGTCCCACAGATCAAATCTGCAGAGCTCTTTGCCAGCTGGGTGAGCAGCCTCTGCTCCCATCATCAGGGGGAGAGTCCAGACCCATTCGCTTCTGCCAGGAGGACCCCCAGCTCCTCACAGGTCGGTGGCATCTTGGGGTGGACACGTGGGACCGTGTCTGGGAATGGGGCTCCTGATGGCATCCTTTCTATCTTCAGGGTCTGTGGACACGGATCATGCCCTCTGGCAGCGCCCCTGCCCTGTCTGCCCTCGCCAGCTCCAGGGACAAGGTGGATGCGTGGCTGAAGGACAGTGAGGGGCTGGAGCGCTGCTCAGCTGGTGAGCAGGAAAGGGAGGGGCCCCACTTCCATCATCCCCATCTCCATCGTCTCCATCCCCATCCCTGACCGAAGCACCTCCGCTCCCACTCAGAGCTGTCAGCGTGCCAGGCACAGCTGCGGGAGCTGACAGAGATGCTGCAGAGCCTCGAGTCCCTGCACCGCATCCCCTCCGCGCCCCTCATCTCCAGCACCCAGGTGAGTGCCAGAGTGTGGGGCCGATCCTCGCAGCCCCCAGCCCCGCTCTCACTGCCCATCCCCCTCCCGCAGCCCTCAGCTGCCACGGAGAGGCCCAAGAAGGGTCGGAGGACCACCAGGATGTGGTGCACTCAGAGCTTTGCCAAGGATGACACCATCGGACGGGTGAGGCGGGTGCAGGCCCTGTGTGTGCCGAACCCGGGGCTGGATCTCTTGCTGAGCCCCCTTTCCCCTCCAGGTGGGGCGGCTGCACGGCTCCGTCCCCAACCTTTCGCGTTACCTGGAGCCCAGCCAGGGCCAGCTGCCCTTCAGCCTGCCTCCTGAGTACAGCCAGCTGCAGCGCAGCTTCTGGATGCTGGCACAGAAAGGTGGGCCACGGGGGGCAGCCCCAGCGGGGGGGACTGCGGGGAGGGGAAATGATGCCACAACCTCACCGCCCGCCCCTGTCCCTGCAGTGCACGGCTCACTCAGCAGCGTGGTGACGGCACTGACGGCTGAGAGGGCTCGCCTGGAGGACATGCAGCGGGCATTGGACCGTCGACGCTCAGCCCCACGCCCCGGCAGTGCTGGTCCCACTGGGGTGAGAGGGGCTGTGGGCCTGAGGGGGCCGTGCTGGGGTCAGGGGGCACAGGTCTGGAGGGGCTGCCCCTGTCCTGGGGGTGCGCTGCAAGTCATCGCGGCTTTGTCCAAATGCTGGGGGTCTGGGTGACCCTGTGTGTACACCTGAGCCCCTGCATGGAATTGGGAGGATGCTGTGGGGGATTTGGCTCAGCTCAGCCCCTCCGCAGGCCCCCCTGCCAGGCCTGGAGCCACGGGATGGGCTGCAGCGCTTCCATTCACTCTCCGTTTCCTCTGACACCACCATGGACTCCTTTGCCTCACTACTCCCCGATGAGGTGATGTGGGGGCAGGGGATGGGACCGGGGGGGCAATGGAGTGGATGCTGAGCCCTGCTGTCCCTGCAGCCCGACATGCTGCCTGCCAAAGGCCGGGAGCAGCAGCGCTCGCAGCGCAGCATCGCCTCGCTGGCCGATTCGCACACTGAGTTCTTCGATGCCTGTGAGGTGTTCCTCTCTGCCAGCTCCTCTGAGAATGAGGTGGGGGATCTTAGGATAGGGATGGGCAGGGAGGGCTCTGCAAAGCCGAATGGGACCCCCAGGCTTGGTGCTGCTCCAGTCAGTTCATCTCTCTGTTCTCTCACCCCCTTCCTCTCCATTAGCCAGCCCAGGCCTCCATGTCCTCTCTTGTTCCTTTGTCTCTTCCAGCTACCCACAGTCCCCCCAAACAGGGTGTTTGGGGGATCCCCACTCTCTGAGCCTAGTAGTGGAACCAGGCTTCCCCCCCCAGCTCCCTCCATCCCTCAGTCCCTGCATCCCCGTACTGTTCCCATGTTGGATCCCCCAGTCCTGTCCCACACAACCAACCTCCTCCACGGGTGCCCTTCCCACCAACCCCCCCGCTGGGTGACCCCCACCCCCCCTGCAGCCCACCCGACTGTGCCCGTCCCCAGGCGTCGGATGATGAGTCCTGCATCAGTGAAGCTACCAACAGTATTGATGAGGATCTGGCCGAGCCGGTGGGGCCTGGACGTCCCCAAACAGGTACAGAACATGTAGGTGGGGAGACAGGGTGCTGGAGCAGGGGCACGCCACTTCACATCCCAACGTCCCACAGGAATGGACAGCCTAGGGGGGCTGGTGGAGCTGCCCTCACTGGAGCTGCCAGGGCCGGGACCACAGCGTCGGAGCCGTCTGCCTGCTCCCCCCGCACCACCGGGGGATGTGAGCCTGTGGGGGCTGCTGCGGAGCAGCGTGGGCAAGGATCTGTCCCGTGTGGCTCTGCCGGTGCAGCTGAATGAGCCCCTCAACACCCTGCAGCGCCTGTGTGAGGAGTTGGAGTACAGCACACTGCTCGACCGCGCCGCCCGTGCACGGGACCCCCGGCAGCGCCTGGTGGGGGACATGGGGTGGGGGATGTGGGTGGGGTGGGTGGGGGGACACACAGGGTGAGAGACATAGGTTGGAGTGATGTAGGGTGGGGGAGCGCAGGGGGGGACGTGGATTGGGACAGATATGTGTGGGGGATCATCAGTTGAGGGGATGTGGGGTGGTGGGACACAGGTGGTGGGACAGATTGGGGTGAACGTGGAGGGACGTGGAATTGGGGGACGTGGGTTGGGGAGACACGAGGTTGGTGGGAAATGGGTTACATGGATGTGGAAGGGAGGACACAGAAGGACGTGAGTGAGGTTAGGGGACGCCCCAAGTGGGATGAGTTTGCCCTGGCCCCCCCAGTGCATTGACCCAGGTGTGGCTGTGCAGGTCTACGTGGCTGCCTTCGCTGTGTCTGCCTATGCCTCCACCTTCTACCGTGCGGGCAGCAAACCCTTCAACCCAGTGCTGGGTGAGACCTACGAGTGTGTGCGGCCCGACCGCGGCTTCCGCTTCATCAGCGAGCAGGTAACGTGGGGCTGGGTGGGAAGGGAGGGGCATGGGGGGGCCAGAGGGGCAGCGACTCTTCCTTTATCCTCCCCCAGGTCAGCCATCACCCCCCCATCTCCGCTTGCCACGCCGAGTCTGACAACTTCGTCTTCTGGCAAGGTGGGTGTGGGGATGCAGGGGCCACGTAAGGGGTCACAGAGTGGGCCGGATCCTCACCTGCCGCCGTCCTCCAGACATGAGATGGAAGAACAAATTCTGGGGCAAATCCTTGGAGATCGTCCCTGTGGGCACCGTCAACGTCCGCCTGCCCAGGTGAGCGCCAACCTACCTCCCACCCCCTCCAGCCCTCTACTCGCGGCCCCTTCCCTCCCCCCCCTCAAATTCAGCCGGCTGTCGGCAGGTCTGGGGACCACTTCGAGTGGAACAAGGTCACCACCTGCATCCACAACGTGCTCAGCGGCCCGCGCTGGATCGAGCACTACGGCGAGGTGCTGATCCGCAACACGCGGGACGCCTCCTACCACTGCAAGATCACCTTCTGCAAGGTGCGCCCCGCCCACCGCTCGGCCACGCCCCCTCTCTTGGCCACACCCCCTCGATGTGCTCTGGCTCCGCCCACACGGCGCCGGATCCCGGTGTATTACTATAGTCTGGCCCCGCCCCCCGACAGGGCCCCGCCCATTCGCCGATCTTCTCAGCCAATCACTGGCCCTCGTTTGCCTCGCTCCTTTCCCACGCGTGCCGCATCCTTTCTGAATGGCCCCACCTCCCGAATCCCCGCCCTTTGTGAATGATCCCAGCCTTTCTTCATGGCGCCGCTCCTTCTTAGTGACTCCGCCCTTTCTAAATGGCCCCTTTGGAACGGCCGTGCCTTTAACCCTTCCCCGTAACCCCACCCCTCCCGGCCCCATCCTTTCCCACTGCCCCCCACGCCTCCCCTTCCTCCCCAGGCACGGTATTGGGGCGCGGGTGCCAACGAAGTGCAGGGCGCGGTGCTGAGCCGCAGCGGGGCCGTGGTGGAGCGCCTGGCCGGCAAATGGCACGAAGGGCTGTTCCGTGGGCCAGCCCCAGGGCAGTGCGTCTGGAGAGCCAGTAAGGAGCCGGGGGGGGGCACAGTAGGGGGGGGGATGCTTAGGATGCTATGGGAGTGCTGAGCATGTGACCCTCCCCAACCCCCCCATCAGACCCTATGCCCACCGAACACGAGCGAAACTACGGCTTCACCCAGTTCGCGCTGGAGCTGAACGAGCTCACGCCTGAGCTGCGCAGGGTGCTGCCCTCCACCGACACGCGCCTGCGGCCCGACCAGCGGTGAGCAGCATGGGGATGGGGGCTGTGTGCCGGGGTGGGGGGAAGGGGGGGCGGCTCCTTACAGCTCTTGGCCCCCCCCTGCAGGTACCTGGAGGAGGGCAACGTGGCGGCAGCTGAGGCGCAGAAGCGTCAGATCGAGCAGCTGCAGCGGGACAGGCGCCGCGTGATGGAGGAGAACAACATCACACACCAGGCACGCTTCTTCAGGTAGGGAACAGGGCGGAGGGGGGGGGGGGGGGGGGAGGGGGGCCCCGCCGGGGGGTTGGCCCCCCCCCCCCCCCCCCCCCCCCCCCGGGGGGGGGCGGCCGCGGGGGGGGGGGGGGGGGGGCCCCAATGGGGGCGCAGCTGAGGTGTGGCCCCCCCAACCCCCACCCCATCCTCAGGCGGCTGACAGATGCCAGTGGCAAGGAGTCGTGGGTGACCAATAATACCTACTGGAAGCTGCGTCTGGACCCTGGCTTTGCCCACCTTGACAGCGCTGTGCTCTGGTAGCAGCCCCTCATGGGCTGAGCCCCCCCTGCCCCCCAAGTACTGGGGTGCAGGACCCCCCCCCCACGGCTGTCAGTGGGCAGGCAGTGCCCAGCCCCGGCAGTTCCCAGCACAAAACTGTGATTTCAAAACAAGCAGGAATTGCCCCCATCCCCTGGGTGGGGTGGGGGTCCTGAGGTGCCTGCAGGCGGGCAGCCTCCCCCCATCTCTCCCCCCCACCCCCAGCTGCACAGGCAGCTCTGCTGTAATAAAGGCTGCAGAGACACTGGGGGCTGCGGTGCTCTTCCTTCCTGCCGGTCTCGGGACCCCACCCCCAGCCCCCCCCGTGCCTCAGTTTCCCTCCACCCGCCCACAGAGGACAGAAAAGAGGCCTCACCCACAGCGTCCCCTTTATTGCGAGATATGCTGCTGCCCCCCACCCCGCACCGGGCATGTGGGGCTCAATAAATACTTCAGCATGAACCCCCCCATAACCACCAAGAACAACAAAAAACACCCCC
>NW_024968249.1:0-19128 GCF_019238085.1 Lagopus leucura
TCCCCCCGCCCCGCCGGGATGCGGCGCCGCCGGGCCCCGCCCCCTTCGCCTCGCCCGACCAATGGGCGGCCGCGCCCCACCGTACGCCCCGCCTCTCGCCCGGGCGGAGGTCTCAGCCAATCCGCGCCGCCTGGGGGCCGCCCTCTCCACCAATCGGCGGCCGCGGGGCCCACCGGCCCGCGCCTTCCTGCAGGGCCGCGCCCCCGCCGTGGCGCAGCGCCGCCGCCCCGCGCCGCGCGCTCCGGTACCGGGCGCTGCCTCCCCCGGCTGCGGCACCGCCTGGGGCCGCCCCCCAACCCCCACCCTTGGGCCTGCCGCAGCCACGAGGCCCCTCCGCCTGCGGTCTTCCTATCAGATCGGCCTATAGGGCGCGGCGGAGGCTCCGGGCCCCGCGCAGGGACGGCTGCTGTGACCTTGGGCCGCTCCACCTTCGTTCGGCTCCGCGCCGACAACGGGAGAACCGCGCCCGGCCCAACCCGGGCCCCTCATGCCCGGGGCTGACGGTACAGCGGTTGCCCAGCACGGAGCACGGAGCCCCCACTCCTCACCCCTCCGCCGGGGGCGGCGTCCTGCTCGGCGCCCCCCAGCCCTGCTGCCGCCGGTCCTCGTCCTGGGGATCGGCCACCACCGGGAGTTGCTGGGGCAAAAGGAGCCCCACCTTCAGCTCAGCGCCCACATAGCGCCGCACCGTGCCAGCTTCTAGAATCGGGAAGGCAGCCTTGCTCCCTGCACAAGGTCGCATCCTGCCCCAGACGCCTGCAGTGCGTTAAAGCCACGGGGGAGTCGAGCAAAAGCACAAACCCTGAGTTTGCAACCCCGCGGGAGGAAAGCTCCAGCTCTGCAGCCAGCACCGAGCCTGCAGGCGAGCAGGGAGTGAAGGTTCCAGACAAAGACACCAAAAATAAGCAGTTGTGGGCAGCACCATCCCTACAGTCTGTGGGGTTTCCTCACGGTGCCACTGGGGGCTGCCCTCCGAGCCGGGCTGTGGGGCAGCAGGCAGGGAATGGGGGTGGGAGGTGGGCAGAGCCCGAGTGCTCCAACATGGGGACAGCACGGCCAAGGAGCAGCTGGGAGGGAACGGCCACACACGTGGCCTTACAGGAAGCAAGTCAAAGTCCTCCCTCTTTCCACACACAGGAATTACCTCTCAGTTATCAGGCCAAGAGCCAGACATGTGAACGTTGGCGCCGCGCTGCCAGTTCCTCCCATTGCCTCAGCGACTCCTCCACACTCACACATCCTACAGCAGCGCTGCTCAACCGCAGCAAAGCTCGACCCAAAGCGACCACCGCCACCGTCCCTCCTGCCTGCACGTGTTCAAATGCTCTCCTTCCGTGGTTTCCTGCCTCCTGCTGTGCTAAAACCATGTGACAAAGCTCGAGGTGCCCACAGGGGATGGGGAGCAATGGGCTGCATCCCAACGCGGCTCCTCACCGAGTTCAGAACACGAGACAACAGCAGCAACGCTGGGAATGCCCAACAGAGCCAAGCAGCACCAACACCCACGCGTGGCTGGGGAGATATTGAGGCTGAACAGGTCGTGACAAAGAGACCAGTGCCAAAAAGGAAAGGAAAAAAAAAAAAAAAGAGGAGCTCCTAGCAGGGACCGATTGCATCACAACATCTGAAAGGTTATGCTCAGACAGACAGAAAAAATAAACCACTTTCCAGTTCACCTCTCCCCACCCCTCTCTGATGAAAACCAAGCTATAAACGTCTCAGCTGGATGAACTCCAGAGCCAAGTAACCCAACCACCCCGCTGACACCTGGGATGAGGCTGTTACCCAATGCCTGTGTTTATTTCCCAGCGTTATTTGACGGGTTTCACAACACAAAGCTTTGTGCACGTGCTGAAATGCCGACCCCAGGCCCCTTCCTCACCTTTCGGTATCACTTTCCAACCAAGAATACAGCAAACAAAAGTGGAAAAGCACCCTGAGCGTATAGCAAGCGTTCAGGAGCACGCTGTGCTTCGGCCCCACGCCATTCCCATGGCCACGTGCTCATCACACAGCACACGCAAAACACCAAACTCACATCAACAGCCAGCAAAGAAGCCAAAGCCAGGCCACCCCCCAAGGCAAGACATAAAGAAGGAGCCGCCTACCTCTTTGGTCAGGTCCCCGTTCACTGGGGCAGCCACAGCTCCCAGGTCCTCCAGCTCTTCTCCAAAGCCCTGCTCAGCCCCGTTCTCCCTCACAGCACCATCAGGACCGTTGCCATCCTGCAGAGCACCGCCGTTTTCGAGGGCGATGCCGGCGCTGGGCTGGGTGCCGGACACGGAGCCGTCGGGGTCACGGTGCACCAACCAGGCACTGACTTCAGTGCTGGGCACTTGAAATCTGTCCAGTGCCCTCACCTGGTTCAGCAGCCTGCGAGCAGTGAAGTAATAGTCCAGGTCTACGCTCTTTGGGTGGATGCCATACCCGTCCAAGGTGTTGCGTAGGTTGTGAAATTGGGTCTGGGTGTACGCAGAGCTCTGGCCAAGAATGATCTCCCGGAGAGGGGGGAGCTGGGAGTTCAGGTAGGTGTCCACGTCCACGCGAACGCCGATCAGGCTGAGCAGGATGGTGAACTGGATGAGGCCTTCCGTGAAGTATTTCTTCAGAGAAAGCATTTCTGGAAGAGAAGAAAAAGAAAACAGGTGGAAGGTTAGGCAAAAAAAAAAAAAAACAACAAAACAAAACAACCGACAAGAAGCCAGCAGGTGGATCCAGCTCACAACAGGTCTCTCGGGTTGCTCCTTCCCCTGCCCCACTTTTAAACAAAATAAAGCAACACTTTCAGAGTCGGAGTTACAGCAGAGCTCTGCAATAAAACTTCCCAGTGGAAATCCCTTCGGCTCGGGGACGAATCCAGCTTTCCTTTCCAGCTCCGAACCCTCCGGATCCCACCTCAGCGTCCCCACAGACCCGGGGAATCCATCCCCCTCCCCCGCCCCCTTTTCCTCGCTCCCTCCACTTACTGCCCGCGGTGCCCACATGCAGCGCACGGGACGGCCCGTCCCGCTCCCCTACGTTCTCCGCGGAGCTCCGTACGGGGCAGATCCGAAGTTGCCGAGCCGCGTTTCGGGACCTTTCCGGGAGCTGAAACCGAACCGGGGGCGCTGAGGAAACACGGAAGGCCCCGCCCGGCCGCAGCCCGGTGGGTGCACGGAGCCGCCCCGCCCCGCGCTATTCTTAGGCCGTTGCGTCAACTTCACCACGAGGGGCTCCCGCTGCCGACCGCCGCCCCCCCCCCCCACAGCCGCCGCCGCCCCTCCAGGCCCCGCCGAGCTCTCCCCGCAGCACGGCGGCCCCGCGTGAGGCCCCGCCGGGCCCGGCCTCCCCCGCCGCCCCGCCCCGGGCCCTTTAAGGCGCCCTCAGGCCTCGTGACGCGGCCCCGCGTTCCGTCCGCGCCGCCGGCCCCGCCCGCCGCTACCCGCTCGCCGCCGCCGATCGCTCCCAGCCCCGCCGCCGCCGCCGCCGGCCCCGCTCCCGCCCCCCCCCTCCTCCTCTTCACACCTCCTCCCGCGGCGCCTCCGCCAATCGGCACCCGCCCATAGGAGGCGGGACGAAGCGGTGGGCCAATAGGAGGTGGTGCGGAGGAGACGCTCCCGCCTCTGTCGCCGTGCGGACGGGCAGGCGGAGAGACCAATCGGAGAGCGAAAAGAGCGGTTTGGACCCAGAGCTGTGTCCGGAGGACCAATCGAGGAGGAGAAACCGGCACAACGGCACCGCCTTCCGCGCGGATGAATGACGGGTCGCTAGCCCAACGGAGTGCGAGGCCCTAACCGAACGACAGCCCCAACTACCAATGAAACGACGTACAGGAGCCAGCCGCCCGTCCGGAATCTTGAGTGACGGCAGCTTGCACCAATCGCGACGGAGCGCGGGCTCCGCCCCTTTTTCCCGCTGCTGTTGCCATGGCACCGAGCGCCCCAGGCCTACAGCGCAGGGCGAGGCTCGGGGCCGGTCGGCACGGCCGGCATCTCCGGGCCGGGTGACCTCGGGCCTCCTAGGCAGCCACCCGGCGAGGCCTGCGGTGCGGACACAGCTCCCGTGCTGCCACAGCGCTCCGCAGGTGGAAGGCCGAGGGCTGCGGTGAGTCAGGGCCGCACTCAGGGCCAGCGCGAAGCCCCGCGCTTCCCTTTCCTCATTACTCCATTCCTCGCTAATTAAAGTCTTTAATCTCACGCACCGGCAGCTGCCCAGAACCATGACACTCCCACAGCATTGGAGGCCTGACGGCATCACCTCACACAGCCGCAAACGGCTCTGCAGGAACGGCAGCAAAAAGTCAGCCTCATCCTCACCTGTACCCCGCAGCTCTGTGGGATGGGATGTCCCGCCAGATCCACGGCTCAGCAGCCCTTGCACCGATGGAAGGGCTGGAAACCGATCATAAAATAAACACAGAGGCAGCGTTATAAAGCCCTGCCGCCTCGGCGTGATTCCATCCCCATCGCTCGGGTGGCAGCCGGGCAGCACCGCCCCTGCTCTGCTATTTCTGCCACGCTTGCAGCTGCCCAGAGCAGCAGCCAAAAGCAGACGCCCGCGTCCTGCCCCAGAAACAAACAGGATGCCAAAGACAACAGTTCATCTGAAAATGTAGCAAGTGAGCTCAGGCTCCGATGCCCAACTGCAGCGCTGGCTCTGCTGGGGGGCAATAACTGGGCTCCAGGTGGGGGCTAATGCAGCCCTGCTGGGGCTGTGAGCAGTGAGTGCCCGTGGCTGGGTGATGTTAGCCAGCAGTGAGGCCCTTTTTCACCGCTCAGTGTTGTCATCGGTAAAAAGTTCCCTCGAGCAGAGCTGGGAGCCGAGAGACAAACAGCACAGACCCCCCCCCAAAGCAGGACTGCCCCAGTTACAGAGCACCCCTACCTGGGAGCAGTACACAAAGCACAGGACGAAGACCAGGCGGGGTGGCAGCAATGGATCCAAGCAGCTCGGTGGTGTGGGCTCGCTCTGCCCCAGCCTCACTAATCTGCAAAACAACCAGCAAACACCTACGAAAGATGGGGTGCGGCCCCAGCCCACGTCTTGCTGCAACCCTCAATCCGATGAGGTAATGGTGGCGGGCAGGGAGGGCACAGCCCCACAGCGAGAGCACACCAAACCCTACAGCTGCTATAGGCTCCCAATGGGGCTGGAGAGCACGAGGACAGAGCTGTGTCCTGTGGGGAACAGGAGTGCATTAGAGAGGCTTGAAACCCCTCCTCGTGCCTCCCCATGGGATGGGGGTGGGCAGCGGGGCCCAAGGGTGCTGTCAGAAGCAACCTGAGCTGCCTGCCCCCAGCTGGGATATTTTTAACCCCTCCTCAGCAATGGGGGTTTGTTGTGTGCCGGGCATTAAGGCACATCGATGCACCGGTGGCATTTGTCGTGCACAAGGCTGAAGCCGGGGGTGAAAGGACACAGACACCCTGCTGGCCACTGGCCCCCAGCAGCCCCTCTCCAGCTCCCACCCTCAGCATTAATAATGCCAAGGGAGTCCTTAAGCATAATGAAGGAGAATGGATTCATTGCTCCTACACCACTTTGCTGCAAGCCCAAAAGCCACCAGGCTGCACCTGGGCCTCTCCCCAAACCCCTCTGCTCTGTCCCAATTAAAGCTTCTATGTCAATTAAAGCCTCTGTGCCAATTAAAGCCTCTGCATCAGCTCAGTCTCCTCTCCAACAGCTGTGCCGGGACCCAGGGGTGCCTCCAGCTGGGGCTGAGCCGCAGAGGTCACCATTCCACACCAACCCTTTGGAGGCAACGGTGACATTTGTGACATGAGCATCGAGCCACCCTCTGTAGGTGTGTGACTGCGGGTCGTGACCCTCATCTCATCACAGCGCAAGGCTGGTGGGACACCGTGGGACCCCTGGAGGGTCCTAAAAGAGGCCGTGAGCCCGCTGAGGTGGGCGCTCGCAGCCCTGTGAACCCTGGGCCACCCAGCCGTGTGTGCCCACACCTACAGGGGCTGTGGGATCACGGGGTGGACGTGGTTCCATCGTCACCCCACAGAGCACCCCAATCACAGAGACCCCCCCCCAATATCTCCCTCTAGCCGCTCCGCGGAGGGGCTGTTTTGCATAGCCCCGCCCTTTCGCTGCACGCACACCTAATATGGCACACGGCCACGCCTCCTTCTCGTTTAGCCCCGCCCTTCATCTGAATGCGCCCTCCTCGCTCCGTTCGCAGTCCTGCAGCGCCCCCTGCCGGCGGCACGGCGCAGTGCGGGGCCTCTGAACCACGCCTCCCTCCGAGGAGGGGGGGGGAAACCAGGGGGGACAAAGCGGGGACAAAGCGACGGCGCTGCCGCCCGGGGTGTCACATCCGTCCCTGGTGCAGCTGTCGCCGAGTTGGGCATTGTTCTAAGGAGGAGAATTAGAGCCCCTTCAGCAGCTGCGCCACAAATAAGGGGGGGGTGGGCAACGTAGAGCAGATGGGCGGCCTGGGGAATTGGGAATTAAAGCCACCCCCCGGCACGGGACCCGGCTGGAGCCCAGAGCTCTGCATGTCACCTCCCCCCCCCCCCCCCCCCCCCGGCCCCCCCCCCAAAGGGGGGGGGGGGGGCAATAGACTGCGGGGGGGGGGAGTGGTCAGGGGGTGACGCCCATGGGTGTGGAAGACCGCCCCGAAGGTGCTGGGGGGAGTTCGGCCATCCCCTGTCCTGTGCAGCCCAATGGTGGCAGGGGCGAAGCTCTGCCTTCCCCCTCCCATCTGCCGGAGGGGGGGGGGGAGTGTTGGGGGCAGAGGGTCGTGGTGGTGATTAATGGGGACCATCGCTCACTGTCCATAGGGGTGCGTGGCCCCCCCGCCCCACCCTGCCATAACGAGCGGGAGGAATAATGAGCGATGTCACTCCACTTTTCATCGTGATGGAAAGTCATTACCGGAGTCACCGCTGGCGACAACGAGCCATGAATCAACCGCTCTGCTATGAAATTAAAATCGAATTGCCCACCCTCGCCCCCACCTCCCAGCTCTGGGGAGGGCTGCACAGCTCGGGGGGGGGGGGGGTTCATCTCTGGGCTGGGGGTTCCTCTCCTTCCAGCGCTGAGCCCCTGTGTGGACGGAGCACAAGAGATGCATGGGGAACAGCTGCAGCTTTATTCAGCAGTGCCAAACCCCAGGCTGAAGCCACGCTACCATGGTGGGGGGTTTAAGGGGCAGCAGGACCTCACTGGAGGTTCCAGCTCACAGTGAGACCCCCATCAGATGCACCGGGCGCCCGCCATAGCGCTTGGAGATGTCAGCTTCGATCTGCAAGAGAAAGCCCAAGGTCAGGGGAGGGCGTGCAGCAGGGGAGAGGCCGGGGGCAGCCCTGCTTGGACCCTCACCAGCTGCTGCAGCTCCCGGGTTCGCTCCTGCAGGCGATCCAGCTTGGGCTCCAGCACACCCTGCTCTGTCAGAGCCTCGTGCCGCTTCCGGCTCAGTGCCTCCCGCTTGGCCAGCAGCAGCTCTGCTTGGTTCAGTTTCTGCTGCAGCATCTCGCTCACACGGTCCACGTACCTGTACAGGGAGAGCAGCTCCTGCTTCACCTCCAGGATCCTCCCAGTCTGCCCTCCCCAGCCCTCCAGTTCCCCAAATTTTCCCAGTGAGGCGACCTGGGGGAGGCGAGGATGATGAAGAGATGCTGCATGCGGCGGGTGCTCAGCTGATCCAGCAGCGCCCTGGTGCTGGCCAGCAGTGTGCCCACACGGGTGCTGGTTTGGCCCTGCAGGACAGCAGGGGCCAGCTGGAACTGGCTGGCAGCCAGGACATCGGCCTCCTCCTCCATCTCCACCAGGCGCTGAGCCAGGAACAGCTCCAGCTGTGGGGAAAAGGACGCTGTGGGGAGGGGGGGGGGGGGGAAAAAGGGGGCAGCCAGAAACCCAACCTGTGCTTGAGCCGCCCCAGCGCTGCTGCTGCTCACCTCCATGAGCTCATCAATGAATTGGTTCCGTGTCACAGCATTCTCCAGCAGCGTCAGGGCATCGGAGCCACGGGCAACTGCCTCAAGTTCTGGGGGACGAAAGGGGTCAGCAGGGAAGGGAACTCTGTGGTTTCCACACACCGGAACCCACCCGTCCCCTTTGTGACCATACTCACCCTCAGAGCCATCCTCCAACACCGTAATCTGTGCCTCATTGCTTTCAGCATCGCCCCAGTCAATGCCGCTGTCCTGCAATGAAAGAGAGAATGGCTGGTGACTGCAGGGCACCTGCAACAGCCCCAGGCATGGGGCCAGGCCCCAGGAGCAAGCAGCCAGCACTCACCTGTGGGCTTGGCTCTACCACGATGCCCCAGTCGATCTCATTATCCTGGGCTTCCCCACCTGCAGCAATGTTGTCAGCGTCACCCCCACCGATCGGCTCCAGCGTGAAGTCTCCCCAGTCAATCTGCAGCAAAAAGGGCAATGGGACTCTGAAACCCAAAGGACACAGGCTCCCTTCCAGCTGCAGCAAACAGCCCCAGGCACTGCAGCACCATACCGTGTCCTCCTTTGGCTGCTCCGGCACCACCTGCACCTCTGGCTTCTCCACCCTCGCTGGCTCAAACCCCGTCCTCCACTCATACACGGTTGTGTTGCCTTTGCTCCCCACGTACCGCAGCATGGGCACCACGGGCCCTTCTGAGCTGCCATAGGGACATCAGCAGCAGATGGAGAGGCCGCGATTCCCCCTCCCTACCGGGGTGCTGCTAAGAGACCCCCAGGGACAGCAGTGCCCCCACACCCACCTCTGGCAAACAAACTCCACGCAGGCCTGGTACAGCTCGATGGCCACAGAAAGCGCACCAACTCCTGCTCCAACCTCAGAGAGCAGCGAGGGCAGGTCCTGCACCAAGGCCAGCAGCTCCTGGCGCACATTGCTCCCCTGTGGATGGAGCAGGGACACATTGGGGCAGGGAGGCACACAGCCGAATTTCTTCTGGACTGCTTACAGAGCTGGTCAGGGGGCCGTGGGGTGACTCTCCCCATACAAAAGGACACGGGGTCCCATAACAGCACCAGGGGACTCACAGTGATGCCGTACTGCTTGCAGGAGGCATAGAAGCGCTCCCGCAGCTCAGCAGCTGCCAGCTGGCACTCCTCCTCACGGCGGGCCAGGTCCTGCTGGGCCTGCTGGCAGCGGGTGATCTGCTTGCGCAGTGCAGGGACCTCATAAGTGACATTACGCACCAGGAGGGCAGCGAGCTCAGCTGTGGGGTGGGAGAACCATGAGGAGCTGCGATGGTCCCCTATGGCGCGCTGCGTCCTACCCCCTCCCTGGGCACCTCGCAGCCGTACCCAGGTAGGTGTTGTCCTTCTCATAAAGGGCCACAATCTCCTGCCAGTCCTGGGAAGGGGGAAGCAGAGGGTGAGGAGGGCACAGGAGCGGGGCACCCGTCCCCATCCCTGCTCACCTTCATGCGCTGGGATGAGTATCGCCCAAAGAGGTTCTTGGAGGAGGCCTCGGTGCCCCTGAGGATGTCCACGATGCGGAGGCAGTGCGAGTAGTGAATGGCTGTGCAGAGAGGAGAGAGGGGGGACAACGCTGTCACGGGGCTGATGCCCGGGGAGGGGGGGGAAGCAGGGTGAAGGGTCGTTCAGGTTTCTTTCACCGGCGCCCGCCAGCAGCTGTGTGATCTCCTCGTGCTCGGGCATGTCCTGCAGTGCAGCCTCGATCTTCTGTCGCACGGCGCTCACCTGGGCCTGCCAGCGCAGGCCGCAGTGCCGCCGGTCCACCAACCAGTCTGTGGGGGGGAGGGGGGGCGGTGAGCGGCCCGAGCTGCGGAGCACGGGGAGCTGAGGAGGCCGCACTGCCCGCAGCCCGCCGTACCCAGCAGCTTGCCGGTCTGGATGTCGATGGGCACATCCTGGTAGTCCCGCGGAGAGGCCTGCGGGAGGGAACAGACCTGACCTCTGACTCCTGACCTCTGACCCCTGAACTCCGGTCCCGCTGCCCACCTGCATCCCGCCTGCTGCGCGCCGCTCGCTGCCGCCGCTTCCGCTTTCCCCCGCCTGGCCCCGCCCCTCCACCTCAGCCAATCCTCGCCGCGCACTATACGGGGCAGCCAATCCAGAAACTCAATGCTCCGTGAGTCCCGCCCCGCTTCCAATCCGGAGGACGCGGCTGATGGACAGTGCCACGCGCCGCTCCTCCGATTGGCGGAGAGGTGGCGGCGCTCTACCAATGGGAGCAGGGAGCTGTCGGGAGGGCGGGGCGCAGCCGATGGCCGAGGGAGGAGAGGCGAGCGCATGCGCGGTGCGATGCGGGGCTGCGCCGTGTCCTGCGGTGTCCCCACGAGAGGTGACCGCGATGGCCGCGTCCCCACAAGCTGTGTCCCCATGAGCCACTCCTCCACGGGCCGCGTCCCCGTAGTGTCCCTACGAGCCACGTGTGTCCCCACGGGCCACGTTCTCATGAGTGGTGACCCTGCAATGTCCCTATGAGCCACGTCCGTGCGATGTCCCCATCAGCTGCATCCTCATATCCCACAGCCCCATGAGTGCCGGCCCTGTCGTGTCCCCATAGCCCGCGCCCCCACACCATAGAGATGACAGCATGGCACCCTGCTCTGTGCTGGGCACTGAGAGGGTTCCATGCTTCCTTCCAATCCCCGGTTGCACTCCCAAATCCAATGTGACAACAGGGACGGGGTGGGGGGGGGTCCTTCCCAGTGCCACCCCATGGCTCAGCCACCACTTCCCCGTCATGAATATTCAGCACAGCGTTGGCCCGGCCCCGCTGTTTGCTCAAGCAGGAGTGGTTTGCTCTCGGGTTCACCTTGACTCAGAGCAGCGGGGCAGCAGCAGGTGTGGGGCCCCACGTTGTCCCCAGGCCGCTGAGCGGGGCAGGAAGCTCAGGTAGGGCATCACGGTGCTGTCGGTGGGAGCGGGATGGCTGAGGCCCCAAGGTGGCCATATCCAGGTGACAGCAAATTGTCCTGGGAGCTTCTCATGGCCACGTCTCCATTGCCAGGGTCTGTGAGATGTGGTGGCCTTTCCCCCCTGGCCTGGTACTCCAAAAGCAGCAGTGGAGGCACAATGCTGTGTCGGGTGCCAGAGCTGGGATGTGGGATGGGGTCTGATCTGTAGGATCTGGAAATGTTCAAGGCCAGGTTGAATGGAGCAGCCCGGTCTGGTATTAAATGCGGAGGTTGGTGGCCCTGCATGTGGCAGGGGGGGTTGGAAATTCACGATCTTTGAGGTCCCTTCCAACCCTGGCCATTCTGTGATTCTGTAGGGTCAGTGGAGGCACTGTGTGGGCACAGGGCTGCTGTCCCCGCACCAGGTTGGGGCCTGGAGGGCTGGGAATCCCCTTCCTGCTGTGCTCACCTCAGCCACAGCAAAGAGGGAAACCATGCGGCTGGGTGAGCTGTGCCGTCACGCTGCCCCCTGCCACTTCCCCATTCCCCTTCCTGGCCCCGTAACGCTGCCACCTCCCACCCAGGTGCCCCGCAGTCATGGCTGAGAGCCACAGCTGGTGGAAGCTGACCTTCCTGAGGAAGCGTAAATCCATGCCCAAGGTGCTGTATGACAGCCCCGACATCCACGCCGGCGATGGCCCCGAGGGTTCAGCTGAGGAAGGGACGCCCGACTTCGCCGCCCGCCTGGAGAAGATCGTGGATAAAAACACCAAAGGGAAACACGTCAAGGTGTCCAACTCCGGCCGCTTCAAGGAGAAGAAGAAAGTCAGGCCCACGCTGGCTGAGAACCCCGGGCTCTGTGCAGACAGCGAGCGAGAGGAGAAATGAGGCTGGGAGGGGGCAGTTCGGGTCCATCCTGCCCCCCCATGGACCCCCATTGCTGCCCCATTGGGATCCCTTGACAGAGCTGGGGGGCTCAGCGCTGCACCCCCCCCAATGGCACTTTGTTAGGAAAACGGACTCAGATAGGACTTTATTTAAGGAAAAAAAAGCAAGAATCCTATTTAAATGCAGCCCCGGTGGGCGCTGGCTGCTGGCTCACTGGGTGACAAAGGGGGGATGGATGGGGCAGGGAGCGCTGCAGGGCACAGCCCCAACGCCGTGCAGCCCCTCGCTGTGCTGTGGGGCACCCATGAGCAGCACTGGGCTGAGTCCTGCTGGCACAGGGCAGCCCAGGACAAAGCACTGGGGGCTCAGTTTGGCTGCAGGACCACTGGAGCCCCTTGGCTGCGTGCTGCCCTGAGCAAACACAGAGGTGACACCAGGACGAAGCCCTGCTCATCCCCAAAGCCAGAGGAGCTGCGCGGCCCTCTGTGCTGATCTTTGCACTGCTGGATGCAGCCAAGCCTGGCCAAAGGATGGGCAGCTGCTGAGGAAACCATTGGGAGCTGGGAGGGCTCCAGGTTTCCCAGCAGGAGCTGCGTTGCTGCCCAGGACCGGGAATTGCTCTTTGCTCCCAGAAGGGGAGAGCTGCTCACAGACCGTGGCGAGGGAGCCGAGCTCACAGCCTCTTCTCTTTTTGCTGTTCTTATTTTTTTATTGTGGAAGCTGAGCCTTTCGTGAGGTCTTCCAACTGTTCTTTGCGAATAAAGCAGGTCTGGGAACAAAGGGAGCGTGGTGGCTGTGTGTGTGGCAATCCCAGGGAGCTGCAGGGTCTGGGGAAGCTCCAGGGCTCCGTTCTGAGCTCTCGGTGCAGCTCTGGCTGTGCTGTGAGTGGGGCCCACGGCACGCAGGGAACCCCCAGCCCCACTGCAGCACAACAGGAGCACCCACAGCCTGGCACCACGCCGTGCTGGAGCTGCCCCTTGGTGCCAGGATGGCTGCCCTGCCCACAGAGCGTACCTGAACTCACCAGGAAAAGCAACGGCTCTGTAACAACTGTAAAAGCTGAACTGTGCCAAAGCGCCGGGACCCAAACCCCGTTTCTGTGGCACAAAGCCTTTGCCAATGCTTCTCAGCAGCCCCCGCCCTGGCTGTTTGCACACTGAAGACGTGGGTTCACAAGGTGCTCTTTGTCCCATGCTGGCAGTGCTGCAAGGTTCCTGCCCAGAAGTGAAAGGAGGAAGGGGGGCAGCGGGGTGACGCCCATCACAGCAGCGTCTGGGCTCCAGCACCATGGGGACGCCTAGAGTGGGGGGTAGAAGCAGCTGTGCTTGTCACCCAGCATCACCCCAGAGCAGAACCGGCACCAGCAGAGCCCCCAGCCCCACACTGGGACATGCAATGACCACCCCACCCTACACTGCTGAGCACCACGGCGGCACTCAGCCAGGGATGAGCGCAGGGAAGGACCAAGGTGACTGCATGACTCAGTGCGACGGGGGCAGAGGGGCAGACGGAGCTGCTGGGGCAGGGAAGCACCCTGGAGAGCTGTGACGCAGCCGCCTGGCTCGGCCCAGCAGCTCCTTGCCGCCACCTCCCATCGCAGGCTGCGCTCAGTCCCAGGGGGTTCCCAGCTCCTGCAGCACAGCACGAGGATGTGGGTGGACCTGAGCCACGTGAGGACCCTCCTGACCCCCTGCTGCCCCGAGAGCCAGAGGCTGAGTGCACAAGTGCACGGAGCTGGGAAAGGGGGAAGGTTATCAGCGCCTGGTTTCACTGGGAAACGGCCCAAGAGCAGAAGAAGCAGAGGCTGAGCCGGCAGCACCATCTGCTGGGAAGAGCAGCCAAGCCCAGCTCTGCTGGGTAAACATTAACCCAAACACTGCACTGCTCCGCTCTGATCGAACTTTATTGTTTCCACGTACAGGCAGGGAGCGGCGCTGGTACAGATGGGGTGAGGATTGGGGTCCTACAGCCCCACGGAGATGGGACACACAGCCAGCCAGGAACACTCACAGCAACATCAGAGCCACAATTAAAGAAGTTATTGCACCGACTGAGCAAAAAGGCATGATTCTAGCTAAAACACAAGGCATGATTGGTCCCAGCAGCAGGGCAGGATGAGGGCAGGGGATTCACCAGTGCCCTTCCACAATCATTCACGTGATTAATTAACACCACCAGTCCCAAGGGCAATTGCTACTCACACGCTGGCAGTGGGAAGCAGGGGTCTGTGGGACCAACCCGCCTCTGCCTGCTGTGAGCACAAAGGGATCTGGGTTCTCTGGGGCTGAACTGAGCCCCCCCAGCACCACCAGGGAAGGGCAGAGCGAGGCCGCAGCTCCTCAGGACACAGCAGGGGGGACACGTGGGGGGGATTTGGCACAGGCGAGAGCATCCAGGAACGTGCAGCTTCATGGGGAAAGGCGCTCGAACACCCAGCCATCCTCACCCCGATGGGTCATTTGTCCCAGGGGGGCTGCGCTGTCCTGCAGGCGCCGAAAGACGATGCGGTCGTGCAGGCGGTTGGTTTGGCCCTGCCAGAACTCCATCACCTCCGGCTGCAGGATGTAGCCTCCCCTGGGGGAGAGAAATGCAGGTGGTGAGGGGCACTGCGGGGTGTGATGGAACCACGGTTCCCTACCGGCGTGGCTCACCAGTAAGCTGGCTTTGGCACTGCTGTGTCCCGGTATTGCTCCTCCAGCTCTGCGTTCTTCTTCCTCAAATACTGCAGGGAAAGGGAAGGTGTTGAAATCAGAGCAGGATCGTGGCGGCTGGGGGGAGCCCTGCTGGTCCCACCTCCCTGCTCACCTCTCTGTCTGGGATGACGGTGCTCTGTTGGCTGACCACTGCCCCAATCTGGCTGCCCTTAGGGCGGGAGTGGAAGTACTGCTCCGATTCCTCCTCCGACAGCCGCTTCACTGAGCCCTCAATCCGTACCTGGGCAAGGCAGGGACAGGCGAGCACTGGTTGCCTGGGGGCCCAACAGCCCCCAAAGCCCTTGACCTCCTCATCCCATACCTGGTCTGGGCTCTGTGTTGTTAAGACTCATGGAGTTGAGTTAGAAAGGACCTTTAAAGGTCATTTAATCCAATGCTGCAATGAACAGGGACACCTACAGCTCAGGCTCAGAGCCTCACCCAGTCTGACCTTGAAGCTCCCCAAGGATGGAGCATCCTCTCCAGGCAGCCTGTACCTCACCACCCTCGCTGCAAAAAACCTTCTCCTTATATTCAGTGTAAATCTCCACTTTCAGTTTGAAACTGTTTCCCCCCGTCCTATCCCAGCGCACCCTGCTTCAGCATCTGTTCCCTCCTTCCTTACAGCTCCCTTTGCACAGGCCCTGCCCCTCGCAGCAGGAAGGAACAACAAGCAGCCAAATCCCACCTGGAGAGCCCGAACCTGAAAGCACGAATCCCAAAATCCCACAGAGCCCCGAAGAGGGGTGGGAGAAGGGGGAGACGCGACCTCGCCCCACACCACGCACACACCTGCCGGTGGAGCGGCTCCCAATAGAAGACAACAGAAGCGAAGGGGTTGGCATCCTGAAACGTGGAAAGGGAGAACAGGAGAGAGCCGTCAGCGGCCACGCAGCTCCGGAACAGCTCCGCGGGATCCCCGCCCGCAGCCCGGCGCTCACCAGCTCCCTCCCCTTGCGGCTCTCGTAGTTGGTGAAGAAGCGGAACCCGTCGCGCCCGAAGCCCTTCAGCAGCACCATACGGGCCGAGGGCCTCCCGTCCCTGCGACAGCGGGCAGGGGGCGGTCAAGGCCTGGCGGCACGGCCCCCCACACGCCCCCAGCCCCGGCACTCACCTGCCGCACGTGGCCAGGCACATGGCGTTGGCCTCGCCCACAGCCGGGCACCGCGCCGCCTCCGTGAACCAAGCCGCGAACTGCTCGATAGGGTGCCGGGAGGCCAGGTGCCGCTCCTCGAAGGCCTGCGGGCACCGGGGCGATGTGAGGGTCGGGGGATCCCCGTGCCGAGGCCCCGCCGCCCCCGGCCGCCCCGCACCTCCTCGTCCCCGCGGTAGCCCATCCTCAGCGGCCCCAGGTCCATGGCGACGGCAGCGGAGCGGCACCGAGCGGCGCACCGCCGAACCCCGCGCTCCGCTATATCCCCGCCCCCCACAGATCAGCCAATAGAGAGCCGCGCTGCGGGGCGGCACCGCCCATCAGAGAGCCAATAGGAAGCGGCGTTGCGGCCGACCCCGCCCACCGGCCTCACCGCCCTTTCACAGGTGTTGAGCCAATAGGAAGGCGCGCCGCGAGGGCACCGCCCACCGGCCTCACGCCCATCTGGGAGCCAATAGGAAGCCGCGCTGAGGGAGGCACCGCCTACCGGCCACACCCCTGCTCGGGGGCAGGCAGCGCACAGCGCCCCCATGCGGTGGGAGGACGGGGGCACCGGGAGCGGGGCTGGGGGCAGCGGGGGGGGATGGAGGCGGGGAAAGGAGCTGGGCGGAGCGGGGTTTGCCTCTGGCGACCAAATTTATTGAGCAAGAAAAGCTCCCGGCTGCCTCCACACCGGCCAACCGGTTACAGGTAATTAGAACAGATCTGTCACAATGCAGAAAACAACCGTGGGCAGTTACAACTAAAAAATAAAGTGGATCTGTTTTAATTTAAAAGCTCAAAAATAACAAGCCATATGTTTTGTTTTGTTTTCTTTTCTTTTAAACGCAGTAAACACAAAAGCAATATAATCTATGATACAATGTACACTATACACAGTCCGGGTTGGGGGGGAAGCACATAAAGGAGATTAAAGTCCCAAGATTGAAAGGGAAAACGCCACGTCACTTGGAAACAGAAAGGAGTGAGAAAGAAATCAGAGTGAAAGGAACCTTCATTGCTGGAAAAGAAAGCAGGAGAGGGGGGGGAAGGAGAGAAGTGTGGAAAAAGGGGGGGAAAAGGGGGAAAAGGGGGAGAAAAGGGGGAAAAAGAAAAGGGAGAGGGGGAGGGCAGGTCTGAGGAGGGAGCAATTAAATAAAGATGGGGAAAAAAAGCACTCACCATACACAGTGTTGGTAATCGGGAACAGGGAACGTAAGGCAACGATCTCCATAGAAAAAAAGGGACCTTCCAAAGGGGTTTATATAGATATTTATAACTATTTATAGATTTTAAATATAAAGTAGGAATGTGCTGTGGAGGCGTTCTCGGCCCTCCCGCATCGGAGGGTGCAGCCCCTGGTGTGCCGAGCCCTGCGCGCCCCGCTGTGCCGGGGCCATGCCGGGTGCTTTGCCCCACGGCTCCACGAGGGGGATCGGCCCCTCTGCGAGGGCTGCTTCTGCGTGAAGCCCACACGGTGGCAGAGGACGTCCCCTGAGAGCTGTGCTGGAGGGGACGCGGCTGCCCTCAAAGGGCGGCCGGGGAGACTGGAGTGCTGTGAGGGCGGTGGGGTGACAGGTCGGCGCTTGACGGATCCTCACCGTGGCCCCTCAAAGGATTGGGGGAGGGGGGGGGGTGTTTTGTTTGTTCAAGACGTGGCTCCCAGCCCTACAAGTTCTTGGTGATCAGGTGGGTTTTATAGTGCTTCGTCAGGTGGTCGCTCCGCATGAAGCGCTTCTGGCACTGCGCGCACTCGAATCGCTTGTCGCCTGCGGGGAGAGCAGAGGCCGTCAGGGCTGGGGGACCTCGGGGATGTTGTCACCACCCACAGCCCTGCTGTGTCCCCACAGCTACCAGTCACAGCCACAGGGACCTCCCATGGAGGTGGTGATGCCCGTGGCAGGTCTCATTTGCAGCCCCATGGTGACCTTGACAGCCCAAAGGCAGCGAAATGCCCCTCAGTGTTCACAGAATCATAGAGTGGCTTGGGTTGGAAGGGACCTCAAGGACTATGAATCTCCAATCTCCCTGCCACACGCAGGGCCACCAACCTCCCCATTTAATGCCAGACCAGGTTGCCCAGGGCCCCATCCAACCTGGCCTTGAACACCTCCAGGGATGGACGGGGCATCACAGCCTCTCTGGGCAGCTGTTCCAGCACCTCACCGCTCTCACAGCACAGAACTTCCCCCTGACACCCAACCTCCATCTGCCCTCCCTCAACTTCAAGCCATTTCCCCTCGTCCTGCTGTTATCTCCCCTTGCCAAGAGTTGACTCCCCTCCCGTTTATAGGCTCCCTTTAGGTACTGAAAGGCTGCAATGGGGCTGCCCTGCAGCCTTCTCTTCTCCAGGCTGAACAAGCCCAGTTCTCTCAGCCCGTCTCTGCAGGGGAGGCTCTCCACCCCCCCGATCATCTTTGCAGCTCTCCTCCAGACCCTCTCCAACAGCTCTCCTTCCAATCCCTTCCCAGTATCTCTACCACATCCTAAAGACAATCCGAGGCAGCCTGAGATCACCCCAGCCCTCACAGAGCGTGGGCTACGATTCAGAGGGTCTCCCTGGGAGCGAGAGGGGTGCATGCAGGGCCACAGACCTGTGTGTGTGCGCGCGTGCCGCTGCAGCTCGTCGCTGCGTGTGAAGCGCTTCCCACAGAACACCCAGTTGCAGACAAAAGGACGTTCGCCCGTGTGCAGGCGCACGTGAGCACGCAGCAGTGAGGTCTTGCGGAAGGTCCGCCCGCATTCGGGGATGTGGCAGATGTGCTTCTTCTTCCCTTGGTCCCCAGGCCTGGTGAGGAACGCAGCGGGTCAGGCGTCAGCCCTGCAATGGGCGCAGACCCCCCCCCTGCTATGAGCTGAGCCCCCTCCCCTCTGTGCACCGCTCACCTCTTCTCCCCATCCTTGCAGTTGGGGCAGGTGCAGGCCATCCGCCGTCGTTTTTCTCCCGGCTGCATCTCCCCGGCCAGTGCTTGCTCCATCTGGAGCTGGATCTGGGTCGGGCTCAGGCCGCTGATGGTCAGATTGTTGCCAGAGACATTCTGCACAGTCAGCTGCTGTTGGCCTGGGGAGGGAAATGGGGAGTCAGGTTCTGCCCTGCGAGCCCCCGTGCCTGAGGGGCTGCCAGTGTCTCCATGCTGCGTGCACTGAAGCCCTGTGGAAGCGGCTGGCCGGGGGAAAGACCACACGTGTGGAATGGGAGGGACCCCAGCTGGGCACCCCAGCCCCACATGCAGCATTGCCACAGCCCCGCTGCTACATGCTGGCCCCAAGTGGGGCTGGTAAGTCCCTTTTTTTTTCTGAATATACTGTGCGGTTTTTCAAAGTTTTTGGTTTGACCCTTCGGGGTGGGGAAATGACCAAAGAGGAAACAAAAAAGAAACTTTGAAAAAACGTGCAATATATTGACCAAAAAAAATGGGACTTACCCCGGACCCTAAGGGCCGCTCCACGCTCGGGCACTCACGGAGGTGGCAGCCTGGGCCCTGCACAGCACCCGGGCAGCCGTGATGGGGGCTGGAAAGAAGAAGATGGGGTCAGCGTCAGCAAGCTCTGGGGGCAGCAGGCAAGGAGAAGGAGAAGGAGAAGGAGAAGGAGAAGGAGAAGGAGAAGGA
>NW_024968249.1:19138-24346 GCF_019238085.1 Lagopus leucura
AGGAGAAGGAGAAGGAGAAGGAGAAGGAGAAGGAGAAGGAGAAGGAGGAGTGGGATCTGATGGATGAGCAAAGAGGAGGTCACTGCACAGAGGGGATGCGGGCAGAGCAAAGGTGTCAGTGCAACACTGCGAGGAGATGTGCTAAGCCCAGGGTGAGGGCAGCTCTCTGACAGCACGGCAATACACACAGGCCCTTCTGGTCCTTGAGAAAACCAGGCTCAGCCTCCACTCGTGGAGCCAGCAGGTCCTACCGGTCCCCTCACAGCCAGGGCTCAGCACGGCCTGGCCAGCCTTGTGGCACGGTGCGGGGAGCAGCGCAGACAGCAGCAATATCTGCCTGTGCCATCTCCTGACACCCAACACAAAGCAGCAATTAAAAACCCCTTTAAAAGCTACCCCAGTGATGACAGCGGTCCACTGCGGAGCACCAAACCACACTGGACCACATTTTATGCTGACATCGTTTAGTCGAGCAAGAAAGAACAGCTTCTGACTGCAAAACCCAGTCGGGACTCCTGCTGGTTCTTGCTGGGAGAGAAACCACCGAACGTCAGCAGGTCTTTCTGGATCACAAAGCAGATAAACTTCCCTCAGACCTAACTTCCTCCCCTCAGCTCCCTGCAGCTGCCAGCTCTGGGCTGGGGACAGTTTGCCAGAGCAGGGAGGACGGAGCTGCCATGGGGACGTGCAGCTCTTGGCGGGCAAAGGGAGACTGGAGTGCACCAGGGCTGTCTGTGGCTCACAGGCCCAGGGCTGTGTCTGGTTATTTTCGGTTTAAGACACACACTTGTTCCACAGAGGAGCTGAGGGAGTGGCAGTGCCTCATGACACAGCCTGCATGCGTGAAGGCACCTCTCCTGGTTTGGCTATGGGCAGTATTTGGCTATAAGCAGCAGCATCCTCGCTCGGCAGCACTGCAGGTGCAAGGAGAGGTGACACAAATTCATCCCTGGGTGCAGCTCGCTGCCCCTGCACAGCACGCAGGAGAAAACAGAGTCACTCAGGGCCCCAAAGCAGACACAGCAGGGTACATTTTTCACTCAGAGGGCAGTAAGGCCCTGGCACACTGCCCCTGTGTGGACACTCCATTCATGAGGTGCTCGAGGCTAGGCTGGATAGGGCCCTGGGCAGCCTGGTCTGGTGGGAGGCAACCATTCCACAGCAGGGGAGAGTTGGAACTGATGATCTTTAAGGTCCCTTCCAACCCAAACCAGGCTACGATTCCACGTCCTGCAGCTCAGCACCACACTGCAGGTCTGTGCTAACTGCTGTCCCTGACAGCCAACCAGCAGAGCAGCCAAAGAGCCCCCCTACGAAACACACAGAGCCTCCTGCAGCGAAGAGAGCTAGACAAGCTGTTGACATCTAACACCCAGCAACGTTCAGCCTCGGGATACAAGGCTTGTTTACAGAGCTGCCACATCCCAGCTGTGAAGAGCACTGCTGGAAGGGGCCGCCTGTCCCCCCCCCGTCCCTCCCGCCCGCCACGGCGCAGCACGCAGCCCACCTCCAGCATTGGTGATGGTGACAGGCACACCCTGGACCTGCACCCCGTTGATGTTGATGGTCTGCATGGCCTGTGCTGCAGCTGCCAGCTGGGCTGCACTCAAGCTGATGACTCCTCCGGCAGGCGCGATCTTTGGCAGCGGACGCTCCTTGCGTGCGGTCGGTTTCTTGCTGCTGGATGCTGTGCCAGAGTTGCGGGACACGGGGCTGCTGCAGGAGGTGCTGGATGGAGCCACCGTCACGGCCGGGGCTTCCTGGAGCAGCACTGTTTGCAGTTCACCCGATGGTGTTTTGAAATAGACCTGATGGAGGAGGAGGGGGGGGGGGGGGGGAGAGAAAAAGAATGAGACTGGTTGAAGCCAGCAGGGAAGGGCAATCTCCACTCAGAAATCCAGAAGTGTGGGCCTGCAGGAAGCCACAGAGAAGCTGCCCACGCCTCTTAAGACACTGGGCCTCCCGCAGACTGGTCCTGGCCCCGCAACAACAGCAGAGGGCTGCTTTAGCTTTGCAGCCTGGTTTCCAAAGGTAACACCAGCAACAGTCCTGCAGCCTGTGAGTCTGCTCTCCCACCTCCCCAAGCTTCTGACAGGCAGGATAACTCCAGCCTGAGCTGAAAGCGCAGCAGTTTGCAAAGACACGGTGCTCCTAAAAGTCCTGTGAAAAGAGGCAGCCAGGGAGAGGCTCAGTAAAGCCCCAGTGAGGGAGCGGCTGCACTCCCAACCCTTCTTGGGCATCAGAGAATCCACGCCTGAACCTGATGCCAACCTGGGGATGTGTCTCACAAAACTCTTCAGCTTTTTAAAAGCCCGAGGAAGGGCTTGGAGTAGAAGGGACGTCACAGCAGATGATGTACCTGCGTAGGAGCGGACTCTGTCGTCTGGATCTGGATGTTCTGGGAGGACTTCTGGGGGACGGTGGGGAGCGTGGCTGAGGCAGCCTGGACCACACGCAGGGCCTGCTGTGGGATCTGCACCACCTGGGACTCCTGCTTGGGCTGCACCACCTGCACCTGCTGCACCACGGCAGGCTGCCCAGAGCCCGGGCTCTGCACGATCAGCAGGTTGTTCCCCGCCTGGATGATGTTCTCCGCCGTCGTCTCTATCAACACCGTCTCCACCTGCTCGGCCACAGCCACGGCAGAGGGCTGGCTGGGTGACATGGCTTTCTTTCGAGTCTTTTTGCCAGGCTTTGAGGGGCTCTCTGCAACCACCTGAGCCTGCGTGCTTGACTCTGCAGCGTTCACCAGGTTGTTCACAGGCAGGGTAAGAGTCACGTTGCTGCCACCGCTTAACTTGACCACGTTGCTCGAGCCCTGCACCGGTGAAGCTCCGCTCTTCTGCGCCGGTGCTGGCTTGATGGGCACGGGCTTGTGAGAGGATGAGGATGGGGTGAGAATGGCCTGATTCGTGCCTGGAATAATTTGGATCTGGTTGGTGAGGTTGGGCTGGACTTGGATGGTCTGCCCCCCTGCAGCCTGGATCTGGGGCACCGTCTGGTACTGGATGTTTGCAGACGAGCGAGTCCCTTTGCTGATGACAGTTGGGTTCTGAATGGCAAAAACCAGCTGCCCCCCGGGGTAGGAGGTGCCAACCTGGGAGCCCTGGATCTGGAAGAGATTCCCTTTCGACGACAGGATCCCGAAGCTGTTCTTACCAGAGCCCAGAGGGAGAGGAGCAGGTTTGATGGGGACAAGTTTGCGAGGCGTTGGCTGAGGAGGGGCAGGAGGAGTCACGGCGGCTTCCACTGCTGGGGGACCAATTTTGCTACATGTTGCTGCGAGGAGGGCGAGCGGAGACGGCTGGGAGTCCTGGGAACCAGGAAGGAGACAGGCATGTTAGAGCCAGGGTCTTAAACCAAACAGGGCTGAGATTGAGTCAGAGAGGGAAAGGCTACACGCTATCGAAAGTAACTCAGTCCGCGCCAATTAAACACTGCTTATTAAGTGAGCTGCTTAATTAGCCGTATCACGTGTGCCTTTAGCTCGCCCCAGTCGCACTGCTTTTAGCCATCAGGATGCTGGCTGCCTTTTAATCCCGTGTCTGTGTTCTTACAACCTCCATAAAGCTGCAGACGCCCTTCAAGTCTGCTGCCACTCACACCCATTACACACACCCCGCAGTGCTTCACGTGGTTTTAATCCCAAGACCACCTTGTGAAATCAGCTGCTAACATGACCCAAGAGGTCCTTAAGGAAAACACAGCACTGCTAGGAGCAACAGCTCTGCCAGGAGTGAGGACTGGAGCTGGGAACGTGTCCAGAATGCAGCTCCCCAGCCTGTCTTGCAAGCAGAGCTCCTCCTGTGGGGCACGCTGCCTGCAGGCCCACACCTGGGGCACTGCCCCCGGCCCAGCAGGAGCTCACACCACCTGCACTCACCTGGGCAGTGGAGGCAGCTGGCTGCAGGTATTCACTGGGGCTGACGGCAGCAGTGGCAGCCATGCTGTCGCTCGATCTGCGAGGAGGAAGCAGAAAGACAGGAGTGAGGAGAGCAGTGAGAGCTGAGACCATCGATGTCTGGGGCTCTCCATCGTCACCCAAGATGCGGAACCTTGCGCGCCTTCAGCTGGAGCTGCAGAAGGGGTCAGAGATACAGACTGGTGTTTTTCCAAGCTGGAAAAACATTGTTTCAATTATTTGGGTATGTTGTTGGTGCTGAATGTTTGCAAGTCATTATGTAATTAAAAGGTCATTTGGGGGAACAGCAGAGCTGCTGGCGCTGGCTGGCAGCGGGACCTGAGGAAGCTGAGAAAAGCCACAGGAGAGCCAGGAGGGCACAGCAGCACGGGCACAGACTCCTAAATCCTCACCATTTGTTACCTCTTTTCTTGTAGGCTGGTAAGGTTTCATCCACAAAGCATCCTTTGGCAAATCTCCCACTCAACCCCATCCAGCGGCCACTGAATGGTTCAATAGCTTAATAGTATTTGCCTCAAGAAGGTGCCAGGGAAAACTTGTCCAAGCTCGAATTTCTTTTATTACCACTGCTGACGATGTCCTGACTTCAGCAGGGAGTTATGGCCAAGCTGAGGAATAACAAGCACTTGGGATTCATGGAGGGCATCTCTGAGCTGCAGCCGTGCTGGGGTTGTGCACAGAGACACCCAGACCGCAGGAGCAATGAGATGCAATGGCAGGGCCACGCTGCAAGGGAGACACACAAAGCACGGTGCCAGACAAAACAAGTTGTGTAAGCACTGCAAGTGGCTTTCTGCTGCTCAGCAGGGACTGGGAGGGAGCAGTGGCAGGGCGCTGGTGGATCCCACGCAGGCGAGATGTGGGGCTGAGCAGGGCTGAACGGATGGCACAGCGCAAGGAAGGCAGACACGGGTTGTTTCACAGCTTGTCAGAGGCAGAGAAGTGTTGAAGGAGAAAAGTCCACGCTCCAGACCCTCTCTGCAGCAAAGGTGAGAGGCACTGCGTGCTCACAGCCAGAGAAAAGGATGCGTTCTTCCTGGAAAGCCAGGAGCTTGCACAGCTGCCCAAGCCCAAGGGCTGCACCCTTCCTTTCTGCAGAATTAGGGCACTGCTGAGGATTAGCAGCCCTGACTACAAATAAGAGCAAGCTGAGCTGGCTGGAGACAGAGACATCAGAGAGATCCCATTAGCACACACAAATAAACATCAGTGATGACGGGGGAAGGGGAGGGGGGCGGCGTGCTCACAGCCAGAGAAAAGGTTGCGTTCGTCCTGGAAAGCCAGGA